>NW_009648925.1:635166-650827 GCF_000708025.1 Charadrius vociferus | reverse complement strand
AGGTGCTTCTTAAAATAATTCTTTATTCAGATATCTTATCTACTATCACTAGGCTTATCAGTTGTGCTAAATTCACAATTCAGCTGGGGCTTCTGGGTAATAATATGTGAGCAACAGGACAATCTCAATAAGCTAGTGCATTTAAAGGGAAAATCATTTGTACTGTTACATTGAGAAAGAAAAGATACTGAATGAGCGTTTCAAAAATATGGTTTTTAAAAGTCAGTACAGCACTAGTTTCTTTGCTTATTACTAACATGCAAAGAAAGAACAAAGGAAAATAATTAAAGGAGAAGTCATTGAACACCTGTTAGAAGTTATCGTACATCAGCGTTTTGTCAGTACTCAGCAAGAACTGACTGTTTTCTTCAGTCTGCAGGATGGTGGTCAAGTGGAATTGGTACTTTTGGATGTTTTCCAGAAGTAATTTGCTATTCCTACTGCTTCCGAAGTTGTGTTTCACATTCCGTCTGCTATGCTTCCCTTAAGAGATCAAATGTATAACATACAACCTTTTATATTAAAATTTTGAAAAACAATAATCCAGGGCAGCAGAAGGAATAATTTTATTTAATAATTTGATTTTTAAAAAATTCATAGGAAAATCTTCACCCATCTGTTGCAACTCTCTATTACCTTTTTTTAATGTGGAAAGCTAGTTATCAATACTTACGTGGGATTCTGCCATATAGATATTTACTCATGGTGAAGAAATCTGCCAGCAAACGAGCGTCCCTATTTTAGTGCTTGACAGTCAAGGTAATGCTTTTGATTAAATTGGAAATGTTCAGACCGACTGTGTGATGTGATACATAATACGGTCATTTATTGATGTACAGAGTGCCTTTTCAAATTTCGTGGTGTGTTATTATTATTATCTTTTATTTATTGACTGTTTTCAGTACACCTGACATTTAAAGACTTGCAAATCTCTTCACTAAAAGGTTTGACCTGAAAACAGCCTGTACGGGCTGTCAGTGGGTCTACCACCTCTCAGGGGAAGCAAAGCCTCTGAGATTCCAGCAGGAACGCAACTCAAACCTCCAGATCAGCGAGCAAAAGTAATCTCTGTCTATTTTTTCAATCAACAGAAATTTCTTAGGATGCTGGAGTTTTAGGATTTTCTTCCATAGTCTTGAAAAAAGGTACAAATAACTGAGGATTCTGTGATACTTCTTGAACTGCCAAATAGAAGGAATAAAAAGAGCATGGGGGATGTGGGCAACACACTTATGGGTTTTTTCTCTGAAACTACTCTTTCAGGTGCTGAATTAATCTGACCCTTCCATTTTCTGTCTGACATGAGGTGATATTCCTGTCCGAATGTGAGTTTCACCTGTGAGTTTCAGGGCTGCTGCCACGCCAGATTTCCATCTCAAACTGCGCTCTGGGATTCACACACAGTTGCTATCTCATCCTTTCCATATTGGGGAAAAAAGAACCAAACCCACAAATAAAAGGACTTCCAGTCACCCATTTTCATCTTTTCCCTGTCAACTTCTGCTCTCTGGACTGTTATGTGTCTCATACCTCTTGACAATATGAAGATTGTGATATGTATTTTGTACAGTAGGGACTATTCACCACTCCTTGTTTCATGCACAGCTCCATGAAACATAAATTACTTCACCTAAAGAACTCAGAATTCGGCTTTATAGGTTATTTTGCAGCTGAACATCTCATCTCTCCATTTTCAACTCAGGCAGACATTGCTTTATATTATTTATGTTTTATAGCACCTTTCAAAAGAGAAAATTAAGATCGTTACTCTTTTCTCTTTAAATGAAAATGTAGAGTGAAGCACTGCCTTCTGTGTTAACCCAAAGTTCACATGACTCCATCTGTATGATCAGGTGGATTTTTGGGGTTTTTTTTCAGTTCAGTTCAAATCTCTCTTCCAATCGGCTCTGCTAGGTTACCTGTTACAGATCCTTACACATAGGGGAAAAAAAATCCTGAATAAGGAGCATGAAGAACACTTTCATGTCTCCAAATTCTCTTTTATGGAAAAAATTATTTCTTAGACTTATTCGCCTAGAGAAGTGTGTGTTTAATCCCAGCTCTCTGCTCTTGCCAAGTGTGTCATATGATTTTTGTTGCTGCTTTCCAAGGAAAGAGAGGATCTTGCGGAATACATTTTGAAGCAGTCCAGGTCTGTCTTATCTGTCCTGATAGCGATATTAAATATACTACTTTAAAAAACCTACGGGCTTCACTAATGTAAGGCCAATGTGTCTATTAAATTGTTCTTTGCAATATGAGAGCTAAAGAAATGAAGTCAGTTCAGATATAAAATTATGATTACAGCTGGGGTGGAAGTGAAGTACACTTTCAAAGCACAGAAAAAATGGTCAGAATAGATACAATCTCTTAAACTGTTTAAAATTAACATATTGTACTAAACTGAAATTAGGCATAATTGTAGTACTTAATATAACCTGTCAAGAGATGTTCTTAATGAGCTCAGTTCAAATATTTCTGCCCAAGTATGGGAAATTTTTTCTTCTAGTTCAAGATGTAATTTCAAGCCTTAAGATATATTTTTGAATGCTAATAATATGAAGTTGGGGGTTGATGTTTGTAAGGACAATATTCATCCTATTTTGGCCTAATATGATTGCTTGTTCACATCTTTATCTGAATGGAAACAGATTCTGAGCCAACCGAATAAGATTTGTTTTGTAGGGCAGAAAAAGTGTTTCCACTTTTCTTAACCTTGTGCCGTAAAAAAAAAAAAAAGCTTGAGTAAAAACAATAGATTTTGAAATACTAATTGCTTAATACCTTCACTTTTAACAGGGTAGTAGGCACATAAATTACTTTTCAAATCTGGTAGAAGTGCCTGGAAAAGTAGTCTATTGATCTATTTTTATCATGAAATTACTTAGTGCAAAAAGTAAGCCAGCATCGTAAATGACTTAAAACGTATTTTTCAGTTTGTAATTAAAAATTACTATGATTAACACAGATTATGATTTTCTTATCTTACTACTGTGTTAGATGTTTTTTTCCCTTGATTAACATTTAAAACCCTTATATCTATTGTTACTTCCCTGGTAGATCTATACATACCAACGTATACCTTGTTCCTCTACTGCTCTGTTTGTATGCACTCCTGACCAAACCATTCTGTTTAATTCTATTATTCAAATGTACTCTTAAAGCCATTGTACAGGGGGTCCTTGATTGCTGAATGATTTTGCACAGCTGAATTTAATAGTCTATTAGTTCATTATGAGGGTAACCCAAGAACACCCTTATCTTGAAAATTAACTTGGCCTTGGGAAAAGCAGAAAAGAACCACAGTGAGGTCTTTGTGAGAGCTTAAATGCCACTTATGTGTTTTCTGTAGCAAGTTACATATCTGTAGGAATAAATCTGCAATACAGTGGAAAGAAACCAGATGCTGTTTTGCAAATACCAACTTTCCTTAAAAAAGCATTACAACAGAATGGAACAATATGAGATTCCATTTAAGTGGACGAGTGGTAAACTCCCTTGCGTAAACTAGGTCTATGAAACCGGGTAAGGTCAAATAGAAAAATCCATTTAGGAGGTTATTTAATTAAAGTTTCATCACTAAGGTCCACAAGTTTCAGTAAATAATACGTAAAGTTATGCACTCTCAGGAGTGCAACATGCACCTTCAGCAGTCAACTTTACAGTAGAAATAATCCCCACACAAATTACTTTTGAGATATCATTAGTAGAATATTGGATAGTAGTTTTATTATTGTATGTGAGTCTGCATATCTCCAAGGACAGAAGTTCTTGCTAAACAGTGAATGCTTATGTGGAAAAAATCAAATATATCTAATAGTCAGGAGATTTTGTGCAATATTTATGGAAAACTTGTCCTTCTTGAAAGCCAATCTAATGCACAAACAGTTCAGTAGATTTGCTCCTCAAATAAGGGTATTCCTGACAAAAAATACAGGTATTTCTGGGCTGTGCTATTTATATATTTATGGCAAAGATGAAGTTAAGAAATTATTAAAGAACTTTTATTTCAAGTGAGAAAGCCTTTAGCCAAGTCATCTGACCTGTACTCTATCATAGTTGTATCAAAGGCTTTTTCAGAATCAAAGAATACAGCTACAGTAATTTTTTTACTCTGTGTCCTTTGATGTCTCTGCTAGAATTTGACATTTTCAATGGCTGACACTTTCCATCAAAAAACAGCCTCGTGGATTTCCAAAGACCTTTTGCTTTCATTATACCTTTGCAGATGGATACTCCTGAAGAAGCTTACTTAAAATACATCATGACCATGGTCAGTAGTTTAAAGTACCTGTGATTAGGAATCCTGTGATCTTCAGCAGTTCTGATCATTGAAGTTACTACCTACATAGTTACTTGAAAACATGGAGAAATGTTTTTGTTATTTGTAATAGTTTTTATACTTAAAAATGGAAGTTCAGGGTTTACAGTGGAATTCATTAGCTTTGTATGGTAGTCTCTAAATTTCATTATTTAGAAGTGGCTAAAAATTAACAAATTCTTTAGTACCACAGTATCCAAAACTTTCAGCCCTGACAAGCTCGATAGCTGTCACAGAGGAGCTCAGGGGCCCTCTGCTGAAGTCTGACAGGGCAGACAGACGGGCGTATCACCAGACCAGTGCAAGTGACAGTGTGTATGTGGATCTCATTGTCATGCATTCTGGTGCTCATGTGTGTCCTTGTTACATGGCCTGATGGTTGCTCCTTGCCTAGTGGATATCTGTCCATCGTGTCCTAGATGAATTTTTCTAGCAAGCTATCGTCCAACATATCAAAAGTTGGATGTATTAAGTGATTAGATGAATCAGTGTTAACAGAAATGAAGAAAGACATATCACACTCATTCCCAGTTCAGGGGAAATTATCGTCAGTTTGAGAGTTAGCATTTAGAAAAGTGGATCAGAATAAAATGAGGGAAAGTATTAGTACATCCAGCGTTGCGTTTAGACATCTGCCACCAGACTCCTTAATAGCCCTGAAAAGGACTAAAATAAACATTTAAAGTTAGCTTCTAGAAAGTAAAAAGGTGTTAACTGGTGATAAGAAGAAAGCGAATCTGCTGTTTTAAAGTCCTTACAAAACAAGTCGCATGAGATCCGAGTACCTGAAAGAAGTGTTAGCGAGGAAGAAAACTGTGAACTTTGAAAATGTTCTAAAATTATCACTGTTTTTTAGTATATTTAGGAAGTGATCATGTGTTTGAAATACCATACTAAGAATGCAGGAAGGAAAAGCAGAAAGCATGCTGTCAGAACATCTGAAATTCTTGGAAGAGAGCATTACTTTTGTTGGTGAAACTTGGTGTAACTTAAGGGTGTAAACCCAGTGTAAGGTTGATGTGCTTGATCTCTCCACTTCTAAGGTTTCATTTGTCCAAATGCTTCTCCCCCATCAGCCAAGAGGGAGCACTGAACTTGTGAGGCAGAGTCTAAGTTGTTTGCAGCCTTAGGACAGAGGAATCATAGAATAAAATCATAGAATCGTTTTGGTAGGAAGAGACCTTTAAGATCATGAAGTCCATCCATTAACCTAACACTGCCAAGTTACCACTAAACCATGTCCCTCAGCACTACATCTACCCGTCTTTTAAATAGCTTCAGTGATGGTGACTCCACCACTTCCCTGGACAGCCTGTTCCAATGCTTGACAACCCTTTCCGTGAAGATTTTTTCCCCAATATCCAATCTAAACCTCCCCTGGTGAAACTTGAGGCCGTTTCCTCTTCTCCTATCACCTGTTACTTGGGAGAAGAAGCCACCACCACCACCCCCCACCCCCCGGCTACAACCTCCTTTCAGGCAGCTGTAGAAAGTGATAAGGTCTCCCCTCAGCCTCCTTTTCTCCAGACTAAACAACCCCAGTTCCCTCAGCCACTCCTCATAAGGCTTGTGCTCCATACCCCTCACCAGCTTTGTAGCCCTTCTCTGGACATGCTCCAGAACTTCAATGTCTTTCTTGTAGTGAGAGGCCCAAAACTGAACAGAGAATGGTAACAGGAGGGTGTCTGTGCTGCTCCCCAGCCTGAAGGAGCCGGGCATCTGCAAAAGAAGGCATGTCATTCCTGCAAGGAAAATATCACATACTGATGACCTGGTCCTTCCCGACTTCCCAGACTGATACTGTCATTGGCTGAAGTATTTATTCCAGTCACAGTTCATCAACATGGAATAGCAGACGCGAACCCTATGCTCTAAGCTATGTTTCAGAAAAAAAAAACCTGTCTTAAATCATGCTGTTCTTTAGATAGAAAATAAATTTTTAAAATCAAAAGCATGGGAATATTGCAAAAGAGAATCACTGGGGTTAGTCTGCTGATGTAGAGAGGTTAACCCAATCAAAAATGATCATACTGCAAATGGTGAAATGCCAGTTTCTTACTCTTCGGTTATCCTGTCTGCCTCTGTTAATATCACAGTTTACTGAATAGAATTATTTTTAAATGAATCCTAATCAATTGTAGTTATAGCTCTAGCTAATGGAAAGAGTGATACGGGTTCTTAAACATTTCTGAAGATTTTATCATAGGTGATGAGATACTACATTAAACTTAATCCTACTTTAATCATATCTACTTATTCAAAAGAGCATCAGGTTATTGTGATTTCTTTTGTGATTGGTAATTTTCATTATGTATTTTATACTGAACACTGCCTGACAAATAAAGCAATAATTAAATGTTTATCCAGCTGTTTCAACTGAGTATACACAAGCCACACAAGCAATACCATAGCATGTATGAATGGAATATCTTTTGAAGGGACTGTTAGTTACTACCTCTGCTTTATGTTTTACTCATAAACATAGCGGTAAGAGGATGTTTTTTGTTGTTGTTCTAAAAGAAATATTTCAGCTGAGCTTTCTTCTGAATTTCCCATGACCTGTTACATGCACAGGTTCACGTCATAACAGAATTTATATTAGGCTTTTACTTCTCAGATAGAGGTAAGCAAAATTAATGGAATTGAATTATAATTAGTTTTTTCAGTAGAACTTTATGTAGGCACTGTTTCTACTGTGACCTTTCCCCTATTTTTATGTACTGTAATTTTAAATAATACAATGATATTTCAGGAGACAGTTTCCAACAATCTGCTCCTGTGTGCCATAAATTAGATTAGTTCTATGGCTGCTCTGAATTTTTGCTGAGTGCTGCTCAACTCATGAACTGTGCAAAGATTTTTATTTTTCTTTTATTTCACTTTCTACTAAGGCCAACCAAGGACAAAACGCAGGGAGATTTTTGCTGAAACTCTGTACATAAACCTGAACTCTATTGTGTACTTCATGCAAGGAATATTTATATGGCACTTGGCCCCAGCTGGAGGACACTTTTGTTTACCCTTTCACACACAAAAGAAGAAAATTCTGGTATTCAGAACCTGTATATGCCACTGGCTCGGAGCACCACAGGTCCAGAAAAAGACTCAGAAAAATACACTACAAAAGCATTTTATTGTTAGCAGAGAAACGGGCACCGTGTAGGCCAAAGGGCTGGGTTTATTCTTTATCTGTTATGACAGGAATAGAATGATGGAATTTGAGGGAAGATCCGAATTTGACCTCTCTACCGGAGCTGTGCTGCAGAAATCTTGGCCAAGGAAAATGTGTAAATGCATAGGGGAAATTATAGCTAAATTCTCTTCAGAGCTGTGCCAGGGAATTAGATACCCATGAGCTGGAGAAGCGTGATCTTCTCATGTCAAGAGATCTGAGATCAGTATTACACTGACTGTGCTAGAACAATGTGAGCTTATAAATGCATGGTAATTTGTCTAATTTTATACAGAATAGATTGAATTCTGCCCTGTCCTTTCCAGCGATGATGCAGGTTGATACTAATGGGAAGTGAGATGGTAGAAACACATGGGTATGTGCCAGTGTTAATAAGACAATATTAAATGCCATCATTTTTCATTGCTTATCCAAGCTAAGAAAAAGACCTTAAAGAGAAAATACTTTTAAATTGATACAACCGTATCTTTTGACAAATAGCAACTCAAAGGATGTCATACTGGATATTTATCAAACCTTGTCAATGATTTCACAGGCAAAATACATATGACAGCTTAATTGTTTCATCTTCTGAGGTGACACGTGTGGAGTTCTAGGCAGCAGAAGACAATATAAGTAAAAGTTAAACTTGAAAACAAATTTAATACAATAACATTGGGGTTTTTGTTAAGGTTGACTAATACCAGATCTGGCTGGAAATATGGCCAGGTGCCATTTGATTGTTACAACAGTTTAGCTTCCACCCGTAAGCTGATAAATAGATTTGAGACACTTGAGACAAAGCCTAGATTTCCAAGGAGTATCTGGAGCTCTCTCAGTCATTCCCGGTAATGCTGTCAGTCACTGTTACAACTGCTCAAGCATCAGAGATTCTGGTGCTAAAAACTGATTTTAATAAGGCTTCTTCATACTCAAATTTGTATTGTCTGAATAGTCAATGCATGTATACCAAGAAATAAAGTCAAGAAGATGCATATAAAATTCTGACTGGCTTTATATGCTCTTGTGTACAGGGTTTTTTTTAGCACTGAACTAATAATATTTTTTTCCTACAGGTGCAAATTGTATTTAAAATTACTAATCCTAATGGGATTGATAAGGAAAGGTTCTTTTGAGTTTAGTTATTACAGCATCTAATTTGAATTTTCTTTCTTCTTTCAAATAAGTAAATTTAGTCAATTATTTCACATAAACATTGATAGACTTCTTTTCCACACAAATGAATGAGGGCTTGCGTTACCAGGTTCATTAATTCCAAGTCTCAAATATTTATTGACACCAAAGAATACAAACTACATTTGAATACAGATACTTATTTGCTGCTCGTGCCACATTGAGATTCCATAAACTTTTCTTCTGTTTGTTCGATGATCTTATAATGTTATTATTAAATTTTAGTATGTATTCAGGACATAATAAGTTTTAGCTTATAAATTGCAGTCTCTTTTTTTCAAGAAAGTACAACACTTCCATGCTTTTTTCTCACAAATTATAAATTAATTCACACTATTTTTTGAAAATACTTCTCTTAAACATAGCCCCACTCATTATTGTAAAAAAAAAAAACAAAACAAACCAAACCAAAACCAAATGGAATAATAAAGCAGTACTGTTGCAATATACCAGAAAATTCTCTTTGGTCCTATTTCAGCTACATAGTTCATCAAAGACCCAAAGAAAGAGGTTTTATCACAATAGCTTTGGCTTATCTTAGCGTAGTCTTATTATATGTTTTATTCACTTAGAAAATAATCACAAAAATTCTCCTTTGCTGAGAAATGCATTTTTCTATTTTCAGTAACATCCACTGTCTTCTCTGTCCAATTCTCAAATTTAAAATGACCTTTGGCTGCATTTTTCCTTACTGTTTGCCATTATTTCCTGAATTACTCTCATTTGACAAACTGCAAGTTTTTCTCTAATTATTCTAATACATACAGCCCCCCTCCCCAAATACTGACCAAGTATTTTTTTATCTATAACGATATTCTGATTCCTTCTCCCTAAATTTTTCTAATTACACCTATTTGTCCTGAAAACTTCAATATGAGCTGTGTTTTAGTTATGTTCATAAAACATAGGGCTTGAACAGCAAATGTCTGTGAAAAACAGGTCTTTAAGGAAGCCATGAATATAAACACTACCTAAACCTAGTAGCTTCTTCTGAGTCAGTAACATTTTGGTGCATGTGCAGTATCCATCTGATGCTTTCTTTTCCGTGGATGCTGCAGTGGATAATATTGCCGCCTTTAGTGCTGTTTTATACTTCATAGTGCAAAAACCCCTGAAAATACTAGCAGAAATTCTGCGCTAAGTACAGAACAGATATAGCTTTCTTTCCTTCAAAATATCTAATAAGAATGCTTCTAATATCATCCTTATATTCCTTGCTACTGGATGCTATCATGGCACTAATTGCAACCTCCCTAAATATCCTTAATTACTATTGGTATTGGTAGGAGACGAAAGCTATTGTTAACATAGGTTGAGATTATAACTTAATAAACTCTGAAGAGTTTGTAACTTAAACAGGAGAAACAAAGCACAGGGAAAAGGGCACAACATGCAAAGACAGTGGTCTGAAGCATTCTGTTCCATGATTTTTTCGTGTCTTACTTATCTGAAATATCTCTTGCGTGTTTTTTAGGAATTCAGAAAAATGTATTTGACTTTGAAAGTATTTTAACTTTTCAAAAAGGTGAGGCAAAGCAACAATCTGCAGAAAATGGGACGCAAGTCAAAGCTTTGTATTCTTTCTTACTATTTTATAGGACTCTCAAATTAATGACTTTCATGAAGTAAATTTTTGAAATAGAGAAATACTTTTGTTTCTTCCTTTTAATTTTATTGACCAGGACTATCTCTGACATTTTGCTTCTGTACTTAGCATATGCCTCAGATACAGCTCGTAATCTGCACATGCCTCTTGGGGTAGCATGTGCTTCAGGCAGAGTGCCCCTCTAGCTTCCTTTAAAGATGAAGGAGATACCAAATTTGAGCTTCCTTGTAGGTTTCTCCTTCTTCTTCTTTTTGCATAAACAACAGCTTGGATTTTTTAAGTCCTGCTTAACTTTAAAGCTCCTGAAAGCCTCAAGAAAAAAATACTAGCTAGAGAAAGATAATGAAAGAAAGAGAAATAATATTAAGACAAATGTTCAGACTGCAGGTTGTTTCTTAAACTGGGGGGAAAATATGAAAACCTATTTATTTCAAAAGTAAAATGAATTTAAATTGACATGCAGTTTCTAAAATATGCTAGTTAACTCAATGGAAAATATGTTTCTTTTCATAAAACTGCTGAACCCAATATACAGTTTTCTGGGACAAGGACTACTCTGATCTGAGCAAGTTTCTTTTATCAAAACTAAGGTATTGCTGCACCAAAGTTTGATCTCATTGAATCAAATATTTCTGTTCTACCTTCTGGCATGCAGAGGCTTTCCCCCCCCCTACTTCAGTGAGACTGCAGTGCTAGCACAAAATATACATTCTTCAGAGGAAAGCATGAGTTACTGCCACTGTTGTCCAGATGCAGGGAAGACAGGATACATATTCTGCTTAGTACTTTATAGATTCCTAAAAGAGAAATGGGAACATGAAAGTGGGTATTTTAAATAAATACATCTGCCTTGTTTTCGATTCAGACTTGAATACTTGTATTGAGCCAATGCTTTTCTACATGAGAAGTACAAATAGTATGGTATCATTTGGGGTGCGGGGTGCTGCTCTACTTTTTCTAGATATATCTGGCTAGTAAAAACTAAAAACAGTTTATGGATAATTTGCCCTTTGATCTCAACAGGACTGGCCTTTTAGGAAGCACTATGCAGGTTGTACAGTCCCTCAGGACAGTTCCTGTCCCAGCATGGGTCATCCACGGCCACAGAGTGAGGAGGACTCAGCGTGGGCCACTTTACCCTGGTATAGGTGAGTCTAGTACCAAACCCCAAGGAGTACAGATGGTAGAGCTGCTGTTGTCAGCTTTATGTCCTCTACAAAAGGCCTCATTAGTTGAAAAGCAATTACTAGCTGCAGTCTTCTGCTGGTTTACGTTCATTTTGTGATAAAGCTGCTGATAAATATTAGATTCTAGTTGCATGTCATGCTTCAGTCAGAATAAAAAGGTTCTTAATTTGAACAGCAGATCTCCACGGGTTGTCCCTGCTGACCCTTCCAGCTATGCATCGGCAATATTTTGTAGCTTTTAAGTTGAACCTTATAAAGATAATACTGTTGATACAAAAATGCTATTCTCCCTCTTGATGCCCCCGAGATACATTTGAGTTTTCTTTGTAACCTTTGATTTTTTAAAAAAATCTTGTTGAAGAAGGGATACAAGAGGGGGAGCATGGTAGGGAAAAAAACAGAAAGAACAAACAACCGGTCAATACTTTACAACACAAGAAGCATCTTTGCAGCAGATTCTCCAAGATATTTTACATCAGTCTTGTTTAAATCAATGATAGTATCTCCAGTACGCTGAATGGGATCAGAGTTCATTTCAGTGCTGAGTGCTTTTGAAACTCCTTTCCCACTGATACTTAGCAGTGACCTTCCTTTTCCGTTCCCCATGTTAGTAAACAGCTTTAGAAATGCTAATTAAAAGTGGAGGACAAACTTAGTAGGATATTTGCCCACTTCCAGTTGGCAACTGTAGAGAGAGGTAGCCAGACCACCTACCATGGCTTAAATCACTGTGATTGTATTAGGTTAATTTTAATTCACTTAAATTCAGTCCATGTCTCTCTCTCATTCCATCCAGATAAGCAGAGGAAGCAGATGGAGGCTATTTACTATAATTAGATGAATTTTAGCAATGCATGAGGCAGAGCAGACTGTGGAGGAGGAGGGCATAGCATGCTGGGGTAGATGGGTACCAGTTCACTGCCCTTATATAATGCGGTGATTTTAATGGTGTCAACACTGATCAAACCCTGATGTGGACAGAATGGGGATATTGTTATAGTGAATGGTAAACTGCAGGGGTTATAACAGTTAGTCCTCACATCGGCTTACGATAGGCAACTTTTCCTCCAGAGGTGTTTGTAAGCTTCAAAGCTACACTGAAACCTCGATCTCTTTGAAGTCCAGCAGTGTTTTGGCACCGTCTTTCTTCGGTGTCACCAGGTTTCCCTGGTGGGCTTCCCCTGCAGAGGTGCTAGTAACCACCACCAGGAAACTCTCACCTCCTGAGAATCCCACTGAAGCCAACACAAAAACCAAATCAATGCATCTGTTGTTGCAATGCATTGAGTTAATTAAGTCAAGAAAAAGGTGCATGGTATCTTTTAAAGGCATTCATTTTCCCAGGCTTCTCTCTGGCTTCCATCTCTGTGCCCTTCTGGAGGAGGCATTTGCAATGAGAATGACAGCTGTATCTTTAGTTGTCACCAAGTAAAATAGAAAACAAGAACCAGACTGACACAGATCCTTTGATAACAACCAAAAAATCCCTCTCCTTTATCATTACCTATAGAAAATGAACTTTTTACCCTGTAAAAGGAAATTGTAACTGTCTAGGTAAAAGGGAAGAGAATAGTTACTAGTAATAACCACACTTGTGTGCCCTGAGAAGTTTCTTTCTTTTCCTAAGGGACCATAATTCATTTGCTTCTGTTTGAGATGCCGTTTCTCACACCCAGAAACATTTCTAAGCCCAGGATGACTCACATCAATAAACGTAAATCAGACGTATTTGGGATAGATCTGCAGGGGGAGGAAGTCACCATAACTCTGTGGGTTCATAGAAACTAAACCTCGGGGCCACTGGGGATCTGGTCCATTACTCATCACGGCAACAGCAAAGACATAGATTTATACTGGGTTGGAGTTGGTCCCATGAGACTTGCTTTACACAGATCTCCTTTTCCTCTTCCCACGTAACAAACTCTCAAAATTGATTCATATTCTTGCAGGACATTGGGAAAAGCACAAGTGGCAAAAATGTTATTCTGCAGGTATTGTAAAAAAACCCGAAACATATGGCCCCTATTACATTATCTATTTTTTCCCAGCTGAAAACCCTACTTCTTGGGTGTTTTTTTTTTCCCCAGTGTATTTACATTGTATTGGAAAGGGAGGTAGTTTTCCTCTAGTAGCCACTTTATAGCATTAAAATAACAAGTTGATTTTGTAAGATTAACATTTAGAAAATATTTTTTTAATTTCATATTTTCTGTCCTTTTGTACTGATAGTATTTCTCATGTTAATCTGGAGAAAAATGATGCAATACTTATATTAATTTTACCAACATAAATAATTTTTTTATTAAATATTTTCATTAGTCTTTTTCTATGATACTAGGGAACCCTTGTTCAGAAAACCCCAAAATTATCTGTGCATAAGTAAGTAATAATGGATGTTAATAAAAAAAAAAGAGTATTTTCTCTCACAGATGCTATCATAGACAATATTTTTGTATTCTCTAGATATAAATCAGTAAAACATTGGGCATTTTCATAACTTTATCCTTGGGATAAAGGTTTTCAGCAGAAATCAATGTTTTAGGAAAAGTCAATTATAAACTTCATCCTGCCCTCCCAATCCCCATGCTGGTCTCAGCTCTGAAATAATACAAAGGAATTAAAATTCTCATCCTTCTCAGTAACAGGACCTTGGCCAGAAGCACCTGTAATGGCCTTTGACTCTAGAGATTTGGGATGTGATTCCTTCTTTCCGATAGGTTCATCAAGCGATGAGCTGTGAGCAGGTGCAGCGTTTCGGGGGAGTGTTTGAAGGCCTCATGTAATGTTATAATTGGAGCTCTTCTTTGAAACACAAGTGAATCTATTTCCATCATTTACCAGTTAAAGGAAATGTGTTAAGAAAACATTTGAAAAGCCATTAGTTATAAACTCAAAACAGCATATGAAGCAAAGGAAACATTATGGTGTTATTGGCTAAGCATCCTTAAATTGTTTGTTTCCCACATATTTTCCACAGGCACTGTAGTTGTTTTTTGGAGAATAATATCTTAATTTTACATTTGCAGTTTGCTGCATGCCTACCATGATTATAATTTCTAGAAATTAGTCATAATATTTTAATCTCTTTGCCACTTCCCCCCCTCCCTCCCCCTTCTTGTTTACCTTTCCAGGCTACGTTGTAAAATTCATAAACCTGGTAAATTAAACATAGCTTCATATATTTTGCAGATATTTTGCACTTGAGCTGAGGATTTTAGGTATGACAATTCCCTTAATACGACAGGCGTTAAATGCTTTATGTTACTTTAATTCCTCCCTTCCTTGCTAGCTTTCTCTTTCAGCCATGTAAAACAAGAACACTATTTCCTTCATCCCAGTTTAAATATGTGAAACCATTATTTCTGTACATACTAAAACATGCAAATTATTTCACAAACGCTTCTCTAGTGCGTTGCCTTTAGTTTAAGAAGAAAAAAACGTGATGGAAAAATAATGTAAGATTCATAAGGAAAACTTTATTTCAAACTTTGTCTCGAGGTTTTGCTGTCGATGGATTAACGCACTGACTACCCTGTCCCCTTCCCGCCCCCATCTAAGACCTGATCTTAAATCCCAGTTTTGATAACTAGCAAAATGTGTGCTGGTTCCAGCTGAGATGCCACGTTTGTACATTTCGTAAAACTGCCAATCAATTAGGAGTAGCCAAATCTTGATCTTCCGGCAAAGCCCTTGTCAGAGCTGAACTGCACTGGGAAACATGTGAAATCTCCTTGGTCTTCCCCTGGCATCTTGCCTCATCCAATTCACTTCTTTTTCAGAAGACTTCTACAGGGCTGTAACACTTCAGTGGGCAAACCCACAAAGCAATTCCCTTATTTATGTGAATGCTAAATGCACTTGCACAGTGTTGAAGCAAACATATCAAGAATGTAAAAAGAGATATTGGGAGAGAGCATTTGAAGAGCATCAGGTTTAATAAAAAAGTTTTTCTTCTCTTTTTTTCCCCTGTATTTTTCTAACTGCTTGCTTGGGTCACCCAGCAGACACACAGTACAGGACCTGCATATCAGAAGGACTTTGCAGGACATGTCAATAGGTCCTAGGGGACAGCTGTGTACTAGAATGTGCTTTATCTTCTCTATGGTATGGACACATCTCTGGGCCTCTGGTGTTTATGACTGCAGTGATAAATTACTTATTTTTATAGCTACGCTATTTTA
>NW_009648925.1:624393-635141 GCF_000708025.1 Charadrius vociferus | reverse complement strand
ACCTGTTCCAGATTTTCAGCTTTGGTTGCTAAAAGACGAATTCAAATGTTTCAGATACTTGACTCAAGAATACTAATTTATGCCAGTCTTTTAGCTGTGGGATTGATCTGCAAACTTATTTCTTTATATAGCTTTACCTTGTCTTTATATGTCAGAAATGTTTTCCATACTTCTCTTTCCCACAGTTCTGAGCTTTAATGAGTAACTTCAGCAATTATTGTGGGGTTTCTACATCACTTTTATACAGTATAGAAATTGGAAGATATAAAGGATGACTAGTGTTAGAAATACCTGGGTGCTCCTTTTTGGTATTTAATTACCTAAATTATATTTGTTATAGTTTTGTCTCTTTTAATCTTCATTTTTTTAAAGCTTTTGTTTGTTTGTTTCTCTAATATACTGACATCAAACTAAAGGAATGAATTAATGGATTAATGTAGTAAGCTGCAAGACATCAAATTCAGTTTTAAAACTAAAGGTTAAAATAAAGTATCACTGAAATCTGTACGATAAGTAATCTCTTTTTATAGTCAAAATAAATATGGATTACTTTTCAGTACAGCCACGTAAGAGAGAATGGTGCATTCTCTAATACGGTGCATAATTACTACAAGGTCCATCCATGGAAGAAATTGACTGTTGCTGGAACTTCAAGTCAAATTTGGCCTCATTTGGCCTAGTAGTTTTCCATTATATGGGATTAATATTTTAGAATGGAAACTTGGTTGTAATTTCCCAGTTTAAAATTTCATAGCACTTGGCTTTGTCGTCATTCATACGAGGAGAAAGGTTTGGAATAAACAATTGGAACCTGTGAGTCTCTGCCATGCCGCTAGTTGGTTAATAGCAACCACTTCTGGTAGCTGCACCTGATGCTACACCGTTAGCTCATTCTTCCCAATATTTCCAGTGCTCCATGACTCAAAGTGACTTGAGGGCAGGTGTTGCTAGCAAGTTCATATATGCCATGTTTGATGGTTCTGGGCCCACATCAGTAGCATCCCCAACTCATGGCTATTGATCCATGTATATTGATCCATGCATTAGGCTTCAAAAAGCCTTATTCCCGTTCGTAAGAGTCCTTGGCAGATTAAATGAGGTGCTTCACAAGAACAGGAGCCCAGCCTGGTTTCCACTGATATGTGTCAAGGCCTTCCTTTAGCTCTTCTCCTTCATACATCAGTCATCGAGTCTTGAATCTGTGGCCTGTGACCAGCTGTGTCTGTAGGGCCTCCAGTCTGATGGTGTTGACAAAACAAAGCCAACTGTATTTATGGGGCATTTGGAGTCAGTATCCATTTCAGATTATACATGCTGTGACATGCTCTAACTAAAGGATATATAGAGATATACAACAAGAAGAAAGACAGGGAATATAAATGCAGGACATGTGCTGATTTGGCCTTTAAAGGCACCAGAGGGCTTTTCCATAGAAGAGCACTAAGCAAAAATTAGAGCTCATAACCTCCCATTCACCCTTTGCAACTGAAGTCTGGAGGCTGGGGTGTCCATACACATTAATAAATGTGCCCACCAAAATCTCTGACATGATGCAGAGAGCGTATCCAGTGTTACAAAGTGCTACTTGTTATTGGAAATTGCTGTGGCACCTCTCAGAATAATATTTTCACAGTGTAACACATCATAGTTAGGTCATGCTGTGTTTCCTTTATGTACCATCAGTCATTTCAGAGCTAACATGCTCCAAAGTCAGATGAGACCTTGATGATAAAAAGCAGTTCTCTGATCTCTTCCAGTCTGGGCAGGTATTGATGGGAACAGGTAAAAAGTTTGGGGACGACTCATATTTGCAGTTCAGATTCTACGTCTGGTACTGAATAAATCATTGCAGTTATTTGTTTAAGAGTACCAAGAGCAGAGTTCTTCATTCTTCCCAAAAATGAGTTGTCTCTTTGTCTCCTGTGAAAGTTACAACTTGAAATGAAAGAAGAGATTACAAAAATGGTGCAAATGTGGTGTGCTGAGGAAGGACAGTGCCCCATGTAATGGGGTTTATTTGGGGGGTAGGGGCAAAGTTTGGGGGTGAATTTATTCCAGACTCCGTATCCGCATAAATAAAACCAGGTTCTTTTTCTTTGGAATTTGAAAACTTTTCAGAGTTTCTTCTGCCAGTGGTGATTTCTGACTCATATTCACTAAGGGAAGGAGAGGAAAGATAAGAAGAGTAGACTGAGAGTAAAGAAGATGATTTCCATTTCTGTCAAGTGCAGACAGTGGGGGTCTTTTTAATTTATTTGTTTAACAGTTCCATCTGTATAAATTAGCTAGGATGTCTTAAGTGATACATCTTTTTTCTTATTGTCTCGCTCTTTGAATTCCCTCCTTACACCGTCAATGCTTAAATTGCAATGTAGGCTAAATATTTAATAGAAATGAGGGATCCAAACCCTTTTCTTCAGTATCTTTCATGATTTCTACTACATTTACCAAAGACAGTCCTATATACCTACCCATTTTGGAAACAGACAAGTCCTTTTAAGTTTTCTTTTGTTGGAAGTCATCTTCTGTTGAATCCTGAATAGGATCAATAAATGTATTTTTAATGCACAGGAGATTTCATTTTATTTAAGCAGCAGATTCTTAAAATATTTAGCATCCTTTCCATTCTCTGGTGAAATGCTTTCCTGTTTCTTCGCAGTACATGTTGACCTTGATATTATTGCAGACTGTATTTCTGTTTTGTTTCATAGCTGGAACACTCTGAAAAGAGATGGCTGCTTATTAAACCTATCTGTTGTGGAAACATAAAGAGATAGTACAGTGTTAATATACAGCTGGTTCTACAGGCCAGACCTTTACAGGGAAGACCTTAGAGAATAGCTAAAACCAACAACAATATTTTGAATTGCATCAGCTGAGACTCTGATCTACCCTATTAAATGAAATTACACAGCACTTGCAAAAAGCCTCTCCCTGAAGATTTCCCTGAAGACTCCCAGGGAGCCCCACATAGGTGGGCTACTTAAGCTTTTGTTCTGCAAGCTATCGTTTGTGCAAGTAATCCCATTGAAGCAGATAATTTTTATTATTGGCTTTAGTCCTGCGTGTCTGATGACATGAATGAAGCAGCCGGGATTGTACTCTTCGATCTGAAGAGTGAAAAATTATCACAGTGAAAGTCCATAAAAGAAGCTCCTGTAATCTTCCCTCCACCTTTGTAGTGAAAATTTTATTTAGCAGGATATGATGTGTTTTACACTGTTCTGCAGCTGGCTCTTTGTTAATGAGCAGAAAGTACCTGATGTCATCACTGTTAGAGCTTTATCTAATGAACATCACTCCTTCCTCCATTCTTCTCCTGACATCTGCTAGTTCATAGCATCAGTTGAGATTCACGTATTCAGTTAACTAAAAGCTTTGTTTATTGTTTATCCTGGATAACCAGAAAGAAGAAGTAGTAGAGGAAGCAAAGTATATTTACGGCCCTTAAATGCAGCAAAACAGTTGTTAACTGCCAAAGTTTTCAGAGATGATCAGCAAAACTTTGTAGCCAGAGGGTCTGCTGAGTCTCAGAAACTGCCTCTTCCTCATGAAAACCTCTGCAGAAGTTTGAAAAAATAAATGTTTCAGAAGTCTGAACGCATCCACTGTATCCATACAGCCTGACCTTCAAAAATTCACGTTATGCCAAAAATTATACTTCCAAAATTGCCTTGTTAGGAGTTTCTCTGCAAAAAGCTACAATTCATTTCTTCCAAAGTATTATAACAAATAAGCTAACGAGACACCACAATCCTCCTGAGACTTGACCCAAGACCTACCTAACTGAAAAGATGTTCTCCAAAGCCAGAAGGAAATATTGCATCGCCTAAACTTCCTGTATAGACAGGCCAAAGGACTTCATTCTTTTAATTCTCTCCTGAAATAGTGAGGTGCATTTTTACTAAACCATAGCTTTCATAGAGAAGCTGCAGATATTCCTCTCTCTGTTTCTTTCTCTCTGCCATTTTAGTTTTCAGCTTCAGTATTCATGGCAGCTGTGGATGAGATGATCTTGCCCTACCACTTGGTACTTTTATGAAGCTCTGCTATCTACAGCAATGAATTCCTTATTTATGTCTGGTGTAATGGATAATATTAGCTACAATGGGATCTCCATACAGCTGGTGCCATTCTGCAGAGGTCTTTTGACCTCACAGCTATGGTGATTTTCCACATCAGTATCTGCTCTGTCCTATATAAGTATGACAGCAGAGTCCTAATATTATGTGTCACTTGAGAAAACACCATGAGAGGATTTTTTTCCCCCCTTTTTATTGATATTGTTGTCTGCCATTCATAAAGCTTAAGCAAAGCAATCTTAAATCTCTTTCATGCTCTGATATTGCTGTACAGTAATCTCTGGATTTTTTTTTAAACAACACAATAAGCTGTACATCAGTTTTACTGATGATAAGGATGACTATGACTGTGTGCTGTCATAAAAAGGGATTACATATAGCACAGCTAGATTTATAGTGAGATGGAGTGTTACTCCGTTTGAGTGGATACTAAGTTATGAGCCTGAAGGTCAATTGATCCCAGAAAAGGATTGTGGAGACTGAAAGCCAGAATGATCTGTTCCAGGCTCAGATCCCAGCTGTAACACATGGGGTGAGGGGGAAATGGTGCTCTGAAACCACGATTTGTTTTCCATTAAGAAGCGCTTCCTGGAGGTTTCTCACTGTGTTGTGTATCCACTGGCCCCAGCGCTGCTCCGTCTGACAGTGTTTTATTGCCAGAAACAGTGAAGAAGTTCCCCTTGATTTTCCACATAATTGATATCTTGAATATAGTCTATTCCTTTTAGTCTGTGACACATCCAGACTTAGGAATGATGTGAGTAAGGTGAATTGTTGTTAATCTGAAAATTAAGATGCCTGACTGTGTACCAGAAAATCCCCTCTGTCTCTTGGTTGATAACCTGTGTTTAAAAAAGTATATTGGTTATGAGAAGAGAAAATGCTGAGCGCTGTTCCAGTAGTTTTAGCTGTAATGTTAGGCATCTCTGTGTCTCCCATGAGGGAAATGGCTCCCTTGGGCCCCTTGTTCCAGGATATGGCATGTGATGGAATTTGCCAATTCTGAGTTATTTGCTAGATGGAAAGGTAGACTGGCTTGCACTGGTCAATGTGGCAGGCAGAGGAAGAGTTCCAGCCACAGGTGAGTCTGTTTTGTGCTGTGGAGATTACATTTCTTGTCCGTTTGGAAACGTTTGTATAAAGGTAATTACAGGGTCATGAGGTAGAGAAAAAAAGCCTTTTATTTAATTTTTAAGTGGGTACAGTTGCTGTAAAGGTACAATAGGTGTTGTCAGGGTACTGGTATAGAGTGATGTAGATTTTACCTAATGTTTGTGGCATTCTTTCAAGAAGATGCCAGCTATGTGAGAAAACACTTTGCAGTACAAAGTTGGTCATGTTTCTAAACTACTTATGAACACTATTTTCTTCAAAAAATAATGATAATGAAGCCCTAAGCTTTTCATATGTGTTTTTGTGCATGCATGTATCTCCTGTCATAAATTCCCATAAATGGGACAGGGAACTGCTGAAGAGAGTCCAGCGAAGGGCAACCCAGATGATTGAGGGATTGGAGCATCTCCCTTACGAGGAACGGCTGAGAGAGCTGGGACTCTTTAGCCTGGAGAAGAGAAAGCTGAGGGGAGACCTTATTATTGCTTACAAATATCTAAAGGGTGGGTTGAAGGAGGATGGAGCCACAGTCTTCTCGGTGGTTCCCAGTGACAGGACAAGGGGCAATGGGTGCAAGTTGGAACATAGGAAGTTCCGTTCCAACACACGGAAAAACTTCTTTACAGTTCGGGTGACAGAGCAGTGGCACAGGCTGCCCAGGGGGGGTGTGGAGGCCCCTTCTCTGGAGATTTTTAAAACCCGCCTGGATGCAGTCCTGAGTAATGTGCTCTGGGCAATCCTGCTTTAGCAGGGGAGTTGGACTAGATGATCTCTAGAGGTCCCTTCTGACTCTGAAAATTCTGTGATTCTGTGATTCTTACTAGTAGCATGAGGTTTGGCCCTATATAAGTAACAGTGGCATCATAGACTCCTTTAACAGCTCCCTGCTTTCTCCTGTAAGTGCATTTTTATGGGTGTTTTATTAAGTGTTTATTATGGGTAGCACTTGAGGTGGTGTAGAGACTTTCTACATCAACTCTTTAAAAAACCAAACTGACAGAGTCCTATTTAGAAAATATTTCTTTTATGAGCAGTCAGGCAAACAATTAGATATAAGGGTGGATCATAAAAACAGGTGAAACTACTGGTCCAAGGGATATTTTCACTTTTCTGAGGAAGGGTAAAGTTCATATCTTCCTCAGTCAAATCTTTGCTCTGTGCATACACCAAAAACTTTCTTAGTTTGCTTCCCTTTTACACTTGCTCATTAGCTTTCTCTTACTTTTGTTTTTACTTTCCTTGTCTTATTGTCTGTGAAAGGCAACATATTCTTTAATCACAAATGAAGGAGGAAAGCAAAGATGCTGTCTGACTTCTAAGGTTTACTTCACAATCTCTTACACTTAGTGTTGTCATTTAGCATAGCCTGATTTAGGGAACCTGATCTGTTGAAATTTCAGAGGCCTTTTCCAGGCTGCACCCAAGATGGAGGATCACTTCTCTGCTGTAGTCATCATTATGTTCAAATGCTCTCTTTCTTAGTGAATTCAAATAACCTCTGAGTCTAGGCAATCAGTTGATATACCTAAATGCCTTAAGTTATGTATCTGCTTATGTGTTTTCCTGGCTCACACTCAAATTTTTCTAGAGTTGGTAGAGAAAGCATAGGAGAGGGATAAAAGAAACAATCTCAAATGAAAAGGAGTTATTCAGTCTCTTCACCAAAGAAGAAACTCCTGAGATTGTGCCTATTTGTCTTTCCAGAGCACCTGGGTTTTCTTCAAAGGGCTCTGGTAATCGATAGATTAATAGCAATGCTCCTGGTCTTCAAGGTATTTTCATATATAAATGCAGGCAGGATCAAAGTTTTGTGGGCAACCTTCAAGCAAGAAAATAAACCTTTTTTTTTTTTAAAAAAAGTCCAATACCTCAGTTTTTATGTTCCTTCAGCAAGATATACTATTTAGTAGAGGCAGAGGGGAGGCAATTCTATTGCCTGCTTTTTTTCTCTGCCACACCATTAAATCTATTTCTTAAAAATAAAATTTTTCCATATTAAAAAAAGCCAAACCTCTGCAGTTGGAATACCTCGATTAATTTCAGCTGAACTGAACTATTTAATCAGAAAGGGATAAGGCATTGCTATTTAGGAAATTTTAAACCCCATGACTACAATTCAATTTAAACAAACTTCAAACTGAAACAGTCTTTTTTTCAAGCCATATATTGAAACAATTTTTAGAAATGCAAAATGACATTTTAAAATGTTGTTTGAAACTTCTACCTGATTCAGACTCTGACAGATTTGACTTGAATTCATTAAAAAATTCAGTGATGTTAAAACAGTTTTCAAGGGAGTAAATGATTTTTGTAGAAAAGTTCTTACAGCTCTCACGACCTGCTTAAATTGCCAGGTCTGGGGGCGAGAGGTGATTGTGCTGAGTGAAGACAGTGAATCTTGGTTGGTGCCTGAAGGAATATTGTAAATATAATGTAAATAATATATGGCAATACCTGCTTTGATCTTATTATACAGTGCACCTATCAAGGGTATCGCATTTTGAGGCCCTTTCTGCACCTCCTCACTGGCGTGGGGTGTTGGCACCATCACACTCATCCTGCTGTAATTTCAGAAATAATGAACTATGCAACCAAGGTTTTAAAAACAGTTCCTGGCAGGAGGGACGAATGCCGTGATGTACCTCCTCCTGGCCGGTCAGCCTGTGTATTTTGCGTGGTCACGAGGACACGAGGCTGGATCACCAGGAACATGGGGCTGCTCGAAACCCCACAGCAGATCCTGCAAAAACAACTGAAAATCTAAGCCCCAGGCCCAGGCCGGTCCAGGACAGGCTGCTGGGATGCAGGCAGGAGCCCAGGCAGATGATGAAGTCCCTGTCTGGTCCCTAGCCCACTGCAGTTGGGTGCTGCCTCTGCCTGCTCTGCACCCGCACCCTCTGCTGCCATCAGGCCTGGAGCACCCAGCAGTGCCCCTAATTGCTCTCCCCTTAAAAGGTAAATGAATGCAGGCATATAATGAGTCTTTCTGAGGACTGAGTCCTGGTGAGGGGTCTGGAACACAAGTCTTATGAGAAGCTGCTAAGGGAACTGGGGTTGTTCAGCCTGGAGGAAAGGAGGCTGAGGGGAGACCTTATCGCTCTCTGCAAGTACCTGAAAGGACGGTGTAGCGAGGTGGGTGTCGATCTCTTCTTCCAAGTAATAGGCCATAGGACAAGAGCAAATGGCCTCAAGTTGCACCAGGGGAGGTTTAGATTGGGTATTAGGAAAAACACCTTC
Source organism: Charadrius vociferus (assembly GCF_000708025.1). Classification (NCBI taxonomy): domain Eukaryota; kingdom Metazoa; phylum Chordata; class Aves; order Charadriiformes; family Charadriidae; genus Charadrius; species Charadrius vociferus. The sequence goes on along the minus strand of NW_009648925.1, from coordinate 626,709 downwards.
ACAGAAAGGGTTATCATCCACTGGAACAGGCTGCCCAGGGAAGTGGTGCAGTCACCATCCCTGGAGGTATTTAAAAGACGGGTAGATGTGGTGCTGAGGGACATGGTTTAGTGGTGCTTTAGGCAGTGTTAGGTTAACGGTTGGACTTGATGATCTTAAAGGCCTCTTCCAACAAAAACGATTCTATGATTCTATGACACAGACATGCTTCTCTGTTTCTAATATACTGTTCATTACTATAACACCGTTTGAAGGACAGATGTGGCACTTAATTACTGGAAATGGCACAAGTAGGTCAATTGCGCTTGGCTTTTCATACTGCCAGTCTGAGACAGGGCTTCCTCGCCAGGCTTGGCTCTGTCATGTCTGCCACAATGAAAAATGAATATTTTTTTTCTTTTTTTTTAAACTGTACAAGATATTTTAAAATAATCTAATCCTGCATTTGATGTTGCTGAGTGAATGGTCTACAATTAAATTTAAAAGTATTTGCCTGTAAGTGCAATTAAATTTGCCTTTAAAGCCTGATTATCCAACTCAAAGGCAATTTGATATAGCCCCAGAACTTCAAAATGCCTTTCCCCTCTTTCTAGGCTCTCTCCATAGACATCATCTGAAGATAATTTTTATATATGTTTTTGGCACAAAGGTAGTACAGGGCCAGAAAATGTATACACACCAGCTCTCTTCTGAAGTGTCTTTTACAGGTTTTCACAGACTAATGAACTGAGCCTCTGAGGTAACAAAGAATTTTATCCTTGTAATCCTACAAGAGCTCTTATCCTACCCTCTCAGCATTCATCTGTGATGTTCTTTAATATTTATACCAAAACCTGGTGTATATTGATTATATTTGGGTTTGACTCAAAGCTTCAGCAGATTTAGTCCTGACATACACCAATGCCAACGGTAATGGAACCAAAACACAAGGATTCATATAAATTTGCTTTTAAAATTGAAGTTAATTGTGAAGGTGCACACGCGCACACGGAGGCTGTGCCCGTGGGGTGTATGTACCTGCTTTCAAGCATCCCTGTGTACACACACACCATTTCAGACTGGATATGCCTGTGTGGGTGCGCCATACTCATGTGTGTTGGCACAGTGTAAAATCTTGAAGATAACTGGTTTGATAAATTAAAAGACAACATTTTTAAAAAAAACACCCTTAGCAGCAAGGTAATGGGGCTGTTATGTCTTGTGTTTCTTGCACTGTCTCTTAGTTTAATGGAGTTTTCCAGACCCAGATTCAAAGGATCATTATCTCATGGGCGTATGCATGTGTGTTTGTCCTACAGATCAATAAACGTAAATCTCTGTCCACCAAAAGAAGCCCCACGTTGAAAGAAGGGAGAAATAAGAACTTGTAGTACAGCATTTAAAAGTTTTGGGGGTTTTTATTTGTTAAATGTTGGATTTTGCAGTTGCTTTCTCACTGGGCAGTGCCAGCAGTTGTCAGTGCCAGCCCCACTCATGTCCATTGTGCTTCAGCTATGCAGAAGAAATTGCTTTCCCTTACAAAAGAAACTCGCTGTCAAGTTTTTGTTATGTTAAACAATGGATGTAGGTGAAGCTTTTGAGCCACCACTTTAAATTCTGAGTTGATGCCAAGAATACTGTCAAGTGTTTGAAAGAAACACTCCAAAAAAAAGAATAATCACCTTAAAGACACGTACAGTATCTTTCAGGCAGCATTCCTAGGAATCAGGGCAGGAACCTTCTCTTTCTTCAATTGATCATAAAAACATCTTCCAGAAATGTGAATGTGTTCCTCCCATGTGTGATGGGGAAGGTGCCCTTCAGCGTGTGCTGCGAGTGAAATTGGTTCCACTTCAAAACCTTGCATCAGTGTCCAGCCTTCAGATCTCAAATCCAAGCATGAATTTCAGGAGTTCTCTCTAAAACAAAGGCAAAGTTTCAAGCTTGAATAATCATATATTGTGAACATGGATTATATATTATTTATCTTGCACATCTGAAAATAAGATTCAATATTTGGATACAGTCCTATATCATGGAGGGTTTAAAATCTGAATAGTCTGCTTAAAAAATCATACCAGGAATAAGTTAATCTTCTGTATTGTTTGGACATCCATTAAAACTTCGATTTGTTAATGACTTCAGCTACCACTTATTGCTGCAAAGCAAACAACAAACATCTGAGCAGAAACAAAATCTTCTCTGTCCCTACACCGCCACGGATTATTTCTTATTTATGTTTCTGTCAGCTGCTTTCTGTTAGCCTGAGACTTATCTGATCAGGGCTGCAAAACTGTGCATTTATTGCTGTCCTTATCCTGGTCTGTCCTCTTTCCA
>NW_009648925.1:623544-624331 GCF_000708025.1 Charadrius vociferus | reverse complement strand
AGATAAAGCTGGATTTCTACAGTTTATACTCTCTGTTTCTGTTTTCTCCCTGAGTGTGGAAACTTCTCATGCGTTAGAATTCATAAATTATTTCTTTTGGGTCATTAAATTATTGTTGTAGTTCGCCTTTTCGCCCTATTTTACTGCATGTGCTCATAAGTTGCACAGATGATAACATTCTAGAAATCTTTTAACATCTCTTGTTTCCCTTCGTAGAATGAAATGGGATATTTTCAAGTGTTGAGTTTCATCTGAGTTCACATCCCAAACTGTCAACTCTCCTCCCAGATGTTCCTTTGTTTGCCAGTGCTTTTTGGAGATTTCTTTCCATATCCAAAACAATGAACCTGCGTAAGGTAGAGAGGGTTTCCAGCATTCCTACCCGTAGTTGTGCATGTGTCTAAAGTCTCTGTCCTCCAGGGAACTTGACTATTCCTTAACATTTTTTTTTTTTTTTTTTTTTTTAGCAAATTCAGCTATGCCATAAGTTCCAGACAGAAAAATGAGGCCAGGTCTCCATAAACATTTATTGATTTTGTTCCTTGGTTTTGTGTCCCATTTATACTAAATAATAGCTGGTGGCCTGTCATCTGATTTCTCCAGAGTTCTGGTAGATATTCCAATGTATTCTCATTATTGTTAGTGTATTTTCTCTGAATATCAATTTATGATTAATTTCTACATATGCATATAGTGTCAACTTTTTCAGAATACTATTAATAGGCTTGATATATATATTTTCAGACATGTACGAGGTAATAGAAATACTTAAAATACGTTACAGAAT
>NW_009648925.1:603991-623482 GCF_000708025.1 Charadrius vociferus | reverse complement strand
CTGAATTAGCAAAGTGCAATGACATGCACGGGGTTGCTTGTGAGCAGAGACTTGATTGGGATTCATCCCTTCTGCCTCTGAGATTTGATTCACACACAAGGTTTCTTTACCTTGGCCGTTTTAACTCTCCCTTCTCCCATATTTTGAAGCTCTTTGCCACCAGCAGAGGCATCTCAGCTGCTCACCTACAAACTGCTGAACTACTGCAGTCAACTGTGCTGTACATGAAGGTAAAATGGAAATTCATCCAGGTTTATCTTTCCCAAAAAAACCCAAAGCCTCAAAGGAAGGTCTCAATCAGCTTCCACTTTAGAGAGTTTGAGATCACTAAATGCAGGGATATAGAAAGGGGCATTTTTATCCTGGAAATTTGGTCTAGTGTACACTCATTTTCACAATCCATAAAATATTGCATTGAGTGGTAATAAATGCTACAGTTCAGGGACTCTGCCCCAGTGGAAGAACGTCCATTGGTACTTTGGCACTGTGCTGTATCGTACCTTTAACACGCCACATTAGTCGAGCTGTCATCGTAGAACAGGGAAACGGTTTTAATAGCTGTCAGTGCACCAGAATGAATCCTCTGAATATCAGTGTTTCATTTCTGTCCCTAGAATTCAGAAACATGGGGGTTTATACTGACACATCTACAGTTGCACAATATCTTACTTGGTTTGTAATAGTTTGAGGACAGCACAATAGAAAATATTCGATATGAGCATACTACAGTGCTTCAAAAACAGTGTACTGATAGCTTTGGTTTCTTTATTATTCAGCATCACATGGCTGTTTGAAAGAACCAAATCTAACTTCAGCATTAGGTAATTTCGCTTTGGCAGTGCTTGCAGTCAAAAAGTTCTCTGTGAAATGATGAAAAGAATAATGAAACTTCAAGTATCATGCTGATATGTTCCCTCTTTAGAAATTCTCAGGTTACTGCTAACACTTTAGGAATTTAAAAGGCAGAAAATAATGTTTCCCTTCATGTGCTATTTCTAATTGGTTCCTATACTGCAGAGTTACTTTTGGGGCTGTGACAGATTTTTTGGATGAAGAGCAGTAAATATCCTTCTGGTATTTGAAACACTGTAGACTGAGAGAACGATATGTTTCCTTCCAAATGGGCAAGGAATGGCCCTCTTTCACCTTTTCTGTGTTTTTGCAAAACCGCAGTGATGAGAAGCAGAATAATATCCATTAAAACAAACAATTTAAGGATGTAAGGTGATACCAAGTTGCAATGCTTCACTTTGTTAAATGACTCCTGCAAAGTAGGAAATGTCAATTTGCCAGTTTCCCTCAATCCCTCGGGGTGAAGAGAAGGGTTTCTGTCAGGGGCCTGCCAAGCCCAGTTGCAAAATAATTAAAAAAATAATAATAAAGCAGGAGATGGCACAGTCCTTCAGTAAGTACTCTTGGGGCAGACTGTCTCCGTTGTCCCACTGCAGGGGTAGCTCAGCTCTGACTGCTGCTTCAGGCGTTGCAGCTTTTGAGTGGAACAAGACACATATGCTTTGTTCAGAAAGCGTTTAACATCCAAGAGGAGGGGGATTTGATTTGCTTATTCTCATCCGGGAATGAAGTGTAAATTGAGATTCTGAGAGCATACGTTTATACCAGTGTCCAAGTTCCCTTTCACTGAAGGTGTGCATATTAAAAAAGACCATGTCTGTTTCTGTTTCTCCCAGAGCTTTAATGTGAGGGTTCTGTTTTAGTCGAGGGAAAAATTGCCTCTTTTTTTTTTTTCTTTTTTTTTCTTTTTTTTCTTTTTTTTTTTCCCATTTTTTTCCCCAAAGTCAAACTACGTGATAAGATTGGAATAGTATTAGGCAAAAATCTAGTGCTTGCTATTTACTGGTTGCAGATTCATTTTGGCAAATACGACTTGTTGCATATGTTTCTAACACAGCCAGCACATCTCTCGCTATGCCAGAATCTATACAATTGTGTGCTGATGATAACTCAGCGTGATGGCTTACATGCAGTAAGGCACTGATTATTCTAGAAAACATCCAGCAAAGGGACGGGGCAAGTCTGTAAGACTTGAATGAAACATGAATTATTGAAATGTGCAGCTGAAGGTTTCTCAGCCAAAGTCTTCTACTTTGATTTACTAAAACCATTACTAGACCTATTTCCAAATATAATATTATTAGTAACACAGCTGGGAGATATTGGAATGACAAGGGCTGGGTAGGAGCGAGCAGGGGAAAGGAATCCGTCTCATAAGAGGTTTCTGGCTTTCAAAATAAAATATATTTTGTTTAGGGAAAAAAAACCCCAAAACAACAGGTTTTGGGGAGCTCTGCCTCAAAACAAATCTGAGCATCGAAGATGGATTCTGAGGTGGGTGTAACTGGTTCAAGCACAAGCTGCTGAACTGACATAGAAGCTGAACCCACTTGCTCCTTGCCAACAAGGGAAAATATTTCTAACATTGAAAACAGATGAGGAAATCTGGGCGTCTGCAGTCCCTTCCTGATTTTGTTACAGACTTGCATAAGGAGAATGTTTCTGAAAATGTTAGTTAAGCTCTATTTCCAATTATCTCATTTATTAAGCCTGGTCTTCAGTTGCCTTTTGTAGAACTTGTGTTCAGTGATGAAATGTTTTCAGGCATCCACATATAAAAAGGCTACACTGACAGAACTCAAATCTGTTTTGATGTAGTAACATTGTATTCCAATCAGCACTAGAGCACCAGATTTTAGTAAGCCTGTGGCTGGTGGCATTAAGCCAGTGGAAACAGCTTTGGCTTTTTAGCATTCAGGTCCAGAAGGAGGTGGTGGTCTTTCACACAACATGTAGACAAGTCACACTCCTTGCCACAGGAGCCTGGAGATGTTGAAAGTTTTGCTCAAAAAGCAAGTGGACCAATGCACAGAAGAGAAACCCACCCAGCGTACTGATCCTGGCCCAGCAGATCCCTGAACCATGATTTGCTGGAGGCTGGAAGTATTCTGGGGATTTTCCACAGCAGTCTTGCCATGCTCCTACTCTTCTCCCTGGGCACCAGCTCTTTGCCATTGCCAGAAATTGGTGCCGGCCTGGATGGACCTTTGGTCTTGTTTGGTGTATATGTTGTTGTCCTTTCCACAACTGGAGCAAGGTGAGCATTGTGGATGTCTTCACTTTTTTGGAGAGCAGTACTGTGCATACAGAACTGCAGAGTAACCATAGAAACAGAGACACGTGAAGAGATATTGAATCCAACACTGCGAGTGGAATGAGAAGTGGCAAGAGACAAAGATAAGCTTTCATTTATCACAACAACTAAGGGGTCTTTCATCTCCTCATTAGCTGCCATCTCTTGCCTCCCAGCTGTAGCTCTTTTTGCTCTTGCCAGCACGGCACCATGGCTGCTCTACAGCCTCTTCTCCCCAAGTCTCAGCTTATTAACTTATTCATCCAAGGAATCTGGTGATGAGCAGCTTGGGAGTGTGTTCCCAAATGCTGTTCCCAGCATTTCTCGTGTCTGTCTCCATATCCCCTACTTCCCTGTGAGCCATATGTACTAAAGGTGTGTCCTGTCACATAACCCAACACAAGAGCAGGGTGCTCCTCCCCTGCCCTGCGTGACACTGACACAGGAGTCCCTACTGCATGGCTCATCCTCATTGCACAGCAGTTCCAGGTGAATCTGACCCAGTAGGGACCACATGTGTTGTTTTTACCAGTGGTATAATGAAATATGGAGGCAACTCTGTGAATCTCTACAGGGGACTTCATACCACTTTCCCCCATCTTTCCCCTTCTCATTCACTTCTCGTATTAACTCCAAGTGATATTGCCAAGCATATGTTAGACGAATCCAATGGGGAACATCTCCATGGTACACCATGAGCAGGAGTGCTGATACAGACATCAAACCACTTCTGCAGAGCCTGCAGCTGCCCCAAGGCCAGCCCCTCCAGAACTGGAGGCCAGCCCACCTCATGGTCCCTCACCTTTTCCAAGTGAAATACCGTAAGCCAGAGAAGTGTGAGAGAACTTGCCAGAGGTAAGAACCTGAGACATGGGAGCACAGGGAATTGCTCACACCTTGAAAGATAAGTATTTCACAGGACTGAGGAGATGTGTAAAGAAGCAGGGTATCAGGGCATAGTCTTTCAACAATACAGGTGGCCTCAGGGACAGGGGGTTTATGTCACTTTGCCTCATGAACATGAATGAGAAAACTGCAGTAAACCTTGGGCACATGTGTGTATGATGGCACTGAGTATTTTTGCCATTCCTTTTTTTTTCTTCTCATTACTCTCCATTGATGCTTAATGACCTTTATTTAATTAAATAATCTAGAAAATTATCTAAAACCCGCAGTTGTTTGGTGACACCATGTGCTGTCAACTCCATTTATTCAAAAAGCTCTTAGTAATTGCCAGCTGATTCTACAGTAGTGTATAAATAGTCTGTCTGGAAGGAGGGTGGTTATACCTGAGTCATGGTGTCTGCCTTTTTGAGGACATCTTGTTCATCGTCATATGACCTCTTTCTTCTGGTCTCACTGGGTGCTACTGTACTCGGGTGGACACCTGGCAAAGATAAAATGCAGGACTGAATTCTGTCCAAATCTGTCTGCAGTGAATAATTTCAATTTCTGACACATTTTTTAGTGTAACTGGCTGGTCAGAAACTGCCTTGAGGGTCATGACATAAAGACCCTGTGGAATGTTGTACTTTCCCAAAAGAGGAAAACGTGCTAATTATAACTGTCACTGTTTTACACAACATTAAAATGATCACAAAAGCAATTAGTATTTATAAATTTTAAATGACAACAGCAGCTGGAATTCAAATAAAGTACATCAAAGTTCATGCCCTTCAGATGATAAAAGACCTCAAGTTGGGACTTTCTTTCATCATTCCTGGGTTCATTTTGAGCAATAAATAATACGGCACATATATCCCCTGTGCATTGTTGGCATCACCCTGACATAGCACTCTCTGCTTCAGATAGTTTTTGTAGATATCATTAGAAAATAGCCTGTTGGAAGGTCACTCGCTGCCAACTTTGTATAATATAGCAGCCTGACTGATCAAGGGCGGAAGGGTTCCTATATTTAAGCCAAAATAATGTGTTCTTCATTTTTAGGAGTTGATCTCTATTTTGAAAAAATGACATAAATATCTGTTTTACCTTCCTAAGCCCATCAAAATCGTGACTGAAAACCACTGAAAATGGTTCCCGTTCATCCAGGTGTGTGCTGGACAACCCCTGGGCTTTGCAGTAGCACTGGCATTAGAAAAAGTGGATTTCAACAAATTAGTTCAGTTCTGGTCAAGACGAGCCAAGAGACATCTTAACTAAGTTTCACATCACCTTTGCAATTTTAGCATAATATTTTTCAGCGCCATCGTCAGACTTGTACAGGAACTTCTAATACCACTGTGGCTCCTACTTGTCAGTTTGACGAGGTGATCTGGATGGCAATGCCCGAACGGCAGGTTGCTGGTTATAACACCTGATGGCTGAAGAGAACGCTCTTGCTCACCTCAGATTTAGTACATGAAGCATCACCTCACTTCATTGCAAACATGATCCTTTAAATCACTGCTGTTGGTTTGCATGCCACACAATGCCATATATGCAGCTTTAAAATAGGATGTTCTGAGGGATTTTGCTTTACTATAGAAGCACTTTCTGTAAACATTACTCATAAAATAAATCTGCATTGATTTAATTGTGCTAACTCATGTGAGACTATTCTAAGTGTAAGGTAGATGAACTTTGACTCCTCATCAGGACAATTTTTGACCTGTGACTTTGGGTGTTGTCAAGTTTTAACATAAATTTGCAACCAGAAGCTAAGCCTCTTGTGTTTCACTGAGATTTTTACAATCCCCCTTCCCACCCCTGTGTTGTTAATAATGCACTGACAGCTACTGTGCTTATGTAAATGAGGAGGCTGTTGAACCGTGAGTTAGCCCTCCTCAAAAAAATGTTAAATTAGTCTTTCCAATCTGATAACTCATTGCTTTCCTCATCTGGTTGTAGACAGAGAATATGCATCCTTGGTTTGCTAAAGGGGTAAAGACAGATAAATGCACGCACCTTAGGAAAATGTATTGCACTATAGGTGACTCTTCTAGAGGTTCAGATATAGAACATCTGGATCCTCATGGCAAATCACAATGAGATGGTGTACGTAATAATTATGAACTTTTAAGCGCTTTGTGTTTCTCCACGTATAAAGAACACAGCCTAAAATGGAATAGAGCCTGTAAGGTGCATATTGATCCCTACAGTCAGCTGTTCTTGTTTAGAATATACTCTTTATATACGTAAGTATATGTGCACATACACATTTACATGTCAACTTCTGTATGAAAATAAACTGTAAAGGTCAAAACTAAGTTTTAGTAAAGTCTGTTGAAACTTTTGTATCTATTTTTAGCACCTCACATCAAATAAAATGTGGACTAGCTATAGTCTAGGGAACAGAAACAAAAATGACTGACGTGTTAGAAAATATGACCTAAAAATGTATCATGGAAAGATAAATATGAATTGCGTCTGGTTAGCTTAAAGATGAGAAAATGTCAGAGACTTTAATGATAGTCTTCAAGGACGTACAAGGTTATTGGAAAAAGGAAGGAAATTACCCGTCTTCAGCAGCAACAGACCCAAATTCCTGCCTGAAAGTTTGCTTGAACAATGGGAAAAACTCCAATAATAAGAATGCTGAAGCACTGCAGATGAGGAAAGTTATGGAGTGCTCAGTGTTGGAGGTCTTTAAGAGCTTTTTGTCTGATACTGTATTATGAAGATTTATTACTTAAGGAAGATTTCTGTTATATTAGGTAATGATTTGTAAGGTGTATTAGGACTAGTGGATGGAAGATATTACTGCAAATTTATAATAGGGTTTGGACATTTCAGACTTTTATCTTTCCTTTTTCTCTTTTTCCCACTGGTATTACATGAGACACTTATTTTTGTGCCTTTTACTTTTTTGTTCTTATAGATTTATTTTCCACCAGTCTTCTTTCTCCTTAATGGCAAGCTATTCCACTGTGAAACAGGACAGCCCACTGTTTTAGACATCGAAGCATATTTTCGCTATTATCACAAGAGTTTGTTAACCTTTATGCCACAGTGGGAATTATCGATAGAAATGTCAAAAAAAAAATTAGCCCGCTCAACTCCTCAGAGGTGGGATTCCTTTATTGTGGACATCTTTATTCCCTTTATTTGTGTGCTGGAAATGGTGACATCCTTCTGTCTGCACCTGACCGTGCACTGACAGGAGATGGAGAAGCTCCGGAGGGATGCGCACCGGTCCTCTGGGGGTTGTGCATGTCATCAGTTGCCTGAACTCTATGAAAACTTCTGTCTGACTTCTGTCACACACAGAACAGTGGAGTACTTAATTATGAGATCAAATGGGATGAGCTGAAGACAGCTTTTTTCTTTTTTACAATACTGCCTGATAATTCCTGCTCAAACCCCCCGTAAGCTTCGTCTCTCTTATTTCCTCTAATCATGCCCCTGGTAAGGGAATAAGGACAATGACAGTGAATTAATGATAACAAGATGTTCTGTGTTACTATGAGCGACGTGGTTGTCTAGTTTATCTCTGCCATGAGGGCACACATTTGTGTATTTGTAACATCTCATCTCCAGACAATTTGACCTATTCATATTCAGTCAAAGTATCTGATTTGAATTTGTGTTATTAATGATTTCACTCAACTAGTATCTGCTGTGATTTGTCCCTTTTGATATATAATGAGATCAGCATTTATTATTCATCACTTGGTTCTCTTTTATCTTAACTGAAATTTAGTCTAATATTTTGCTGTGCTTTTTATTTTCTTTCTTTTCATTATTTTTCCTGTTATTTTATTTTTCTTTCCCAAAAAAGAAGTTAACAGATAACCCTTTCTCATTTGAAGCACACATATTCATAGCATATAAACTACATTAAAGATACAACAAGTTACAATACATAATTTTTGGTCACTAATTCTACTGTGCAGAGGACTGAAGATTGTATTTCAATAAACTTAATAGAAGTTTTTATTCATGTTTTGTTTCTATAATATTTTTATTTAATGTTATATAATAATTATCCATTTTATCTAATGCATTTTTTTCTATTTATATATTCATTTTAATTTTGATGTCTCTATAGCTTAGTGATATAAAACTTAAAAGATTCTGAGTCAAAGCTCACTGCAGTCTTTACTATTATTAACATTTTTGGATTGGGTACATGCTGTCTCCCAGAAAACAGGTCCAAATGTTCGTTTCTTTTTTTTCAGCAAATATGCATATAGTATTACTTTATAACCAAAGCTTTTTGCACATCTGAGGCAAGATACAGAACTCATTAATGTCTTACCTGACTTCAGGGACTTTAAATTAAACTAGTAGCAGAAGGAATTATTTCAAGATCTTGTCATGATATCCTCTGTCAGCTACACCACTAAAAACTACTTCATATTCTACAAAGACCACAGAAATGGTATTTTAATCATTTTTGCTCAAAGCAAAGAACTGGAGTTGAAGTTCAGCAGTGCTTATAAAACTTGTTTCAGAACTAACAAAGAGTTTTCAATTAAAAAATTATAACTGATATAGCAGAAAATTGACCAGTGGAGTTGCACTCTGTGAATGACAGAGACATCCTTGAAAAATTACTTCAAGGCAGATAAATTCTATCTATCAGGTTCCTGAAGAGTTTCTGATTATTTTTTTTTGTTGTTGTTGTTAGGTCTTAAAATTATTGTGGTATATTGTTGGTGGTTGCAGTTGCAAGGATTAAAGTGGTTCTGGGCTTTTGGATGTGTTCTTCGTTCTGCATATTTTATCCTGGAAAGGTCTGATTGCTGCATATTTTATCCTGGAAAGGTCTGAAAGGCACCTGGAAAGGTGCCACTCAAGTGAGCAGCAGTTGTGGTGTGGAGAGGAATTTATGGAGGGGACTGAGAGGGAGGGACTCGGTGCAGTGAGATAACTAGGGACATGCTCACTTAACGCATGTCACTAAACTTAGGTAAATTTATAGCTGACTCTGATGAGTTACACGCTATATGCACAAATATGGACATGTCTGCATAACATTTTAAATGCAGAAATGACATTCAAAATAATATAAGCATGTAAAAGTATGCAAGGCTATGAGAAATATCGTATTTAAGATGGAGATAATGTGAGTCTTAAAACATTTGCTCTACCTTTGGTAGAGCCATTCACAAGGATTCTCCTGTCTTTTAAGAAGTCCTAATAACTAGCAAACTGTTAATCCTTAAATTATGTATATACTTTTATAATTCACTGAAACATTAAAATTCTGACTTGGTTAACTGGCACAAGATTTTCCTCTGGGAAATAATTTTTCCAATACAGCCATTTTAGTTAATTCCTTAATGTTACCTGTTTAATTTTACTTATAAGACTCACACATAGACCAAAAAGACCTTGACTGACATTTTTTAAAAACTGTCAGTAACTTTTCAGGTAGAAATCTGTTTCTGACTCCTTATGCCTATGGTTCTGACTCACAGTATATTTTACCTTACACCATAGGGGATAGTTACTTTTTTATAGGTAAAATAGAACTGCCTCAACAGAAAAAAACAGCGATTCGTGTAGTCTGCAATTTTGACTGCAGCAGAGCCCATCCGAGATGTAGGTTTCTAGATATGGTTGTTAGTATCTTCCTTATATTTTTTAGCGCTAAAAGATACATTCCTATATAAGAGTGCTATAAGATGATGGCTTATGAATTTGCAAAAGCAGTTCAGGCTGCTGAGCTACACAGTCTTTTTTATGTTATTTGTCCTTTCAGATATTCACCACCCTCATATTATCTGTCAAAAATAATACTAAACTTCAATCCTGGAATTCAGTAGAGGAAAAGACATTCTGAATAAATTAAACTTTTTCTTCCACAGATCTTGATCCAAGGTCCTTGGGTAAAAGGAGGTAAGCAGAAGACATCTGCAAATTTTGCTGTCTCTTATTTTCTCCCTTTTATCCAAATTATTAGGATCTGTATGAAAGAGTAATGGATGCATTACCAGCCCTGGATCATTTCACTGTTAACTTTTACTGTACTGAGACTGAATTTTTATTCCTAATAACTATTCCCTCTGTCTCATCTTGTTTTTCATCTCCAGTGGGAATTAGCCTCCTTTCCATGAACTCTTTTGTCAAGAGCTTTCCATTATAGCCTTTTATAGATGCTTCAACCTATTCCATCTTTCTTCTCCGGTACTGTCCTGTCCTAAGGTCAGCTGTGAACTCCCACCAAGTTCTATATCTATAGATATAGATACCCCTTTGATCATCATGTCTCTACTCAGCTGTCAATTTTCGTGAAATCTGCAAAAATTAGTTATCTTTGACACCTTTGGTTTTTTCCATATACAGTCTATAATTAACAAATAGATTCAGAACTATTTGGAAGGAGAAAGATTTACAAACAAACAGACAGCTAGATGAGAAGAGATCATAACCACAAAAATTGTATACCCATAGATAATCAAGCTAACTAAGAACTTGTTGGAAAAGTCGGTATTTTATTTTTGTGCATGCATGTATCTGGTTTTATGTGAGTCAGTGCCTTAATGCACATTTTCACAGTATGAAGATGAGGACTTTGATTTGTTTTTACCAAGTCTATGGTCAATTGTGTGCGTTACCTAACCAGATTTCCACAGTGTTTGGAAAGCTGTAGCTAAGCTACATGAATGCCAGATCATTAAGAACAAAAGTTCCTCACGGTTAATGTATACCAATGACTACATAAAAAGAACCAAAACAAAAATTGCTGTGTTAAAAGAGTGTTAAGGTTAGAAAGTCAAACACGGAAAAGTTAGGAAATGCTACATTGATAGCTCTGCGCAAGTTTAATTTGGCTTCCTTGCGTGCATGCATTATGATACAGTCTTTAATTACCTGATCGCATACTGCTTTCTCCATGGGGCTCCTACCTCATTCGGTGCACCGGATGAATGTGTCTCACTAAATGAGTAGCTATTCAGTGTTTCCTTTTATTCTCATTATTCAATGCATATCACCATGACTTATTTACTGATCTTCTAATTCTCTTTGTAAATTCAGACTTTTTTATTTCCTCATGGCTTTTTCAGCGCTGTGCTTCATTAAAGTACCCATGTGCTTCTCACATATCAATGCCTTTATCTTCTCAAGGCAGCTGTAAAGTGACATGAAGTTGATACAATCTTTGAGGGGAAAGGGAGGCTGCTAATTCTACCAGTATTCATTAATCTTGAGTATTTGCTTTAAGACGTAAAAACTGTATGTCCCTTTAAACTTTTAAATCAGTGCGATCTATTCTTCATCTTGGGTAATCCTCAGTAATTTATTTTGCATGCAACCTCAAGCCAGGGAATAAATTAGCATCCCAGTTTTAACTAAGGTTTTAATCACCTGAAGTTGTTTAAGTACTGAAATCAACAGAAGTTATGCACCATGGTGGGTTTTGGTCTGAGAATTTCCCCTTGTCATTAACATTTAAATCAATGGGCTCAATATTTGTACATACCAGAACCCAGGTGTGATTTGGTGGGTGCATCAAAAGTACCAATGGAATGCCTCGTGCCACCACGTGGGTCCTAAGGGGGAAATGAAAGGCAGAATTTGCACTATGATCACCATTTGCATCCTTATATGTCCCTGCCTCCAACAGGGAGCTCTATCTGATATGGTAAACAGCACCTCTTGGCACGATCTTAATACACGTACTCCCCTTTAAAACACATCCTTATATAAAGCAGTCTTGCCTTAGCCTTCCTGAGATCCCAATGGTCTAGCTGAACGTTAGCCCCTTTACAGCAGCATTAGTTTGATTATTTTTTTATTGCAAATAATATATTGTGTACAAATAGTGTCATAAGTATCATCCATCTCAATTTGAGCTGGTATGCATTCCTTTTACTTCATAAATGCCTATAGGAAACATGGCTCCAGTGGGTAGTTATAGGAAAAGAATTTACAACATAGTTAAACCAAAACGTATAAACTCTTCCACTGTAAGAGAGTTTAGACAGTGGTCATTTAGCACAATACGCACTTTATTTTATATATTTAGTATTTATATTATACTGTATAACTCAATTCTGTAGTGAACAGTACATGATTTTAAATGGCAGAGAATAACAAAATACAGGAACCTCAGTCATTCCAGGTGTATGTAAAACTGGAGACGTGCGAGTTTGTCTCTGGCAAAATCTCAGCTTTGAAACTATTCAGTGCAGTCTTCTCATTGAGCAAGTTGATTTAATACACCGCTTTATTTAAACTACATTTATCACTGTCTCTATTTTTGTATAACTGTGAAATTGACTTATTTTTGGTACATCCCATAATACCTGATTAACCTTCCTAAAGCAATTTTGAATGGAGATATTCAGGAGAAGTCTTCTGTGTGATTTCCCAAGCTGCTCTGTGTTCGCTGTTCTGCAGTAATGGTTTTTGTGCTGTGTGCATTTTAAGTACTGCAGCCTGCTGTACAGGCACCCCTTTTCTTTCTTTTTTCTTCCTTTATTTCCTCAAATATCTTAGAATAGAGGAGACTCCGAGGCACAGTTTCCTTTCTCGAAAACAAGGGAGGTGACAAACTCCTAATTTTAAACCTGTATTTGGAAAAGCAAAACTGCAATCCTCACATTCATGAGTGGTTTTAATTCAGGGTCCTGTCAAATCACTCAGACTGCAGTCTGGATTTAAAGTCTTAAACCCTGAAGAGTCCTTAACCTTGAGTTTTACTGGTGGGTATGCCACCAAATTTGTGTGTGACACCATAGAATCCTTTCATTTATGTCTGCTAGTTCCCTATCTGTAGAGTGAAGTAATATATGAGTATTTTAGGGGAAATGTATCCCTTATGGCAAGGATTTTTGATATTTTAAAATTTTTTCCAGAGTAATCAAAGTTAAAAACTTTTTTTTTTTTTTGACATTTCCATGCTATAGGGGTATAGAAAATTATCAGACCTGGAAAAATCAAACTGTTTTTTAACAGTTGTGAAGTATTTTTTTATCTTTTATCTTTTTTTTTTTTTCATTTTCCTTATTTTTTTGGAGAATACAGCACGTAACGTATATAATATTTTATATTATATATAAAATACCTAGATGTATTTTAATCTTTTTTTAAAAAATATTTAAAACAATAATAAAACTGTTATTTTAAAAGATTAAGTACAAATGGGAATTTGGGGATTTCTGGAAAGGGTATTTTGGCTACACTTTTCTTGGAAATTTAACAGCAGTTTTATTTTTAGTAGATATGGCTTTTCCTAGAAAATTTACCAAAAAAATTCTGGCCATGTCTCCAATGCACTCCTGTCTCACAGAGTTTGCAGCATGATTTATTTAACATTCCTGCACCTTTGTGGAGATGTAGAGCATTGTAAAACTGTTAAGTATTGGTGAAGAAGGGAGTGACTATGATGCCATAACAGCAGAGGGAGAGGATAGAAGCGAAGTAAACATTTCTGTAATGCCTTCAGTTCAGGGGTCATATAGTAACCCATCAGTGAGTTAATCTCCGTTGTGGGGAATAAAGGTGAGAAAAACTTCTGCCGAGGTATTCTAGCTGCTATAAATTATCAGCTGCGTCAGCAAGACTAGGTTCTTTGTCAGGCAATAAACAAGAAACCTTATAAAGGATAAATGACTGGCCCGGAGAGAACTCCAGGGACATTAAGCCTGAAGGATCAACTTTGAAATTAGCTCCTATGCATTTGTGAAATAATCAGAATTGCTGTGTAATATCACTTCTGGAACTGCTGGGAGGCAAAGAAGGAAAAGCTGAATTTTGCCATAACCTATGTTTGAGCCTATGACCTGGGTTACATAAAAATAAAATTATAGAAAAAGACAAAGACCCTGTGTTCTTCTCTGGCTCCTCTATTTCACTTAGCAGCTGCGAGATTTGGACAGTAACAGCAGTGAATGACATGGAGATCCTTGAGATTAGCAGTGTGTGAGCTCACAAACCAGAAGGACTGTGGCATAATGCTACAACACCTTTAGACCATGGCAGAGTATCTGGGTTCATCTGCAGACTGTATAATACAATATATTAAGAACAAAACCCTTTTTTTTTTTTTTTTGCCAACAACTTTCCAAATCTTTAAAAGGCTTACTCTTTTTTTTAGACCCTTTAGAACATTTTTCAGGTTAAACTGTGTGTTTTTGCAATAAACTTATCCAGCTGAAATAATCTTAGTAGAATGAGATCAACAGCACAAGAATAATGCCCGTTTCAGTGACCTGCAAATAGTTGGTGTGTGGGTATGTTGTACTCTGTGTCTCTATGTGTCTGATACGGTTACAGCAAGTATGATCTCGCAAGCAGCGTCCCATCTAATCCTCGTTATTAAGAAGGAGTCTCCTGATGTTTCTGAGCATCTCCTGGGAGGAATTCAGATTATTTTCAATGCCTGTTGAAAACCCCAGGAGATGGTTACTTCTCAGCGATATCTGACACCAAAGCTGTTAAATATTGGCTGCTAGCTGCCAAGAATTTTTCACAGAATTTATCTTTACTTACTTTGCTTAAAGGGCATATTTCAATACCAGTTCCTTACTAAGAATAGAGCTGAGCACATGTTTAACATTTAGACGTGTGAGTTCAAGGTCTGACGATGAGGAAGGTAAACAACCAAAAAGGAGAGCTGAAAGCCTGGTGTCCCAAATCGAGAGGCTTGGCAAATTCATGGAGAAATTTCTAGAAGGAAAAACAAGGAGAAAGAGGAGTTACCTTTTTGAATTGGAGCAGGCAACTGGTACTCTATGGTCTGACATTGTGCAACTGTCACAACTCAAGCTTACGTTAAAAAAACCAAACCAAACCAAAACAAAGAGCAAAACCTCGCCTTAGCTTCACAGTTCTTAGGAAAACCTAAAAGCATGATCTTTACATAAATGATGTAGTAGAGGTTGCCTGAGGCTGAATATAGCCTAAAATTGTTACTCTGGAAGTTATAACCAGCCTTAAAATGCACTTTCTAAATCATACTGTCCTGTGGATCTACCACCATTTATTTCATCAACCGAATCAGTGGCAGGAGAAGAATTTCTTACTAGGCAAAGGAGAATTTCTAGTATCCAACATCAGAGCATGAAGTGAAGGTGGTGGCAGGTCTTACTGCTGGAGAAATCTCCTGTAGCTGCTCTGCTTATCTGGGAGGGGATGTCCAAACACCGGTGAGTGCCGCCATGGAAGGAAGGCTGTCCTCCTGCTGCACCAAGGACTCTTCTTTTGTGAGACAAGAGCAGTCTCACCTGAAATCCTTGTGTTTCAGTGTCAAATGTAAGTGACTAAATAACCAGGAGAACTCAGAAGAATGTGTATGGTTGGGAATATGGCAGTAGTTAGCTGAATTGCGGGGCCTGGGACTTAACTGTCCTGACACTTAAAAATCTCCTGATTGTACACAAAGTAATGCGGAACGAGACTGAATCATTACACTAGTGATATGTTGGTGAATGTCACAGAAAAAAATGTATGGCTCATTTTCAAGGATAGTGAATGCTAACTATCTCTGTTCAGGTCATGGCTGCAGCAAACACTGATCTTTTTTCTGTCTTGTTTCCCTATTTCTTAAATCTCTAGACTCTCTCCATTTAGACTACTTCATATAAACTTCAAAGTTCTTTTTAGTTTAGAAGATGCAATAAACGACAAACAATTTTCTTTCCTATGAAATACAGGCATAGAAAGGTTTCTTTTTTTAGCAATTTTCTCAATTTTATTTTAAAAGTGCAGGATGTAAAGCAGCTGCTGGCCTCCTTTTACAATTCTGCTACAAACAGTGTACCTCTCCAGATCTTGTCTTGAAAATTTAGCAATCCATTATCCAGTGAAATGTGTGTGGGTCAACTCCTCGCTTGTTATTATAGGGAGATTGGTACCCTGAAGATAAGATAAAGGCAACAGGACTTTTTAAACTAGCTTTGCCACTGGAAAAGTCAAGTTGTCCACTCGGGGAGGGATACAGGCTGGCAGCTGATAGGCAGGAAAGCAGCTGTGCAGAGAAGAACCTGGTGATACTGGTGGATACCAAGTTGACCATGAGCAATCAATGCACCCTCACAGCAAAGGCGGCAATGGCATTCTACGCCGTACTAGGAACACTGCTACCAGCAGGGCAAGGGAGATGATCCTTCCCCCCTACTTAGCACTGGTGAGACATGTCTGGAGTGCTGTGTCCAGTTTTGAACTCCCCAGTACAAAAGAAATATGGACATACTGGAGTAAGTCCAGCCATGTCAATAATTTAGAGCTTGGAGTACCTGACACACAAGGAGAGGCTGAGAGCTGGGACTGTTCAACCTGAAGAAGGGAAGGTTCAGGGGGATCTTATCAATGTGTATCGACACGTGATGGGAGGAGTAAAAAAGACAGCGTCAAACTCTTCTCAGTGGTGCCCAGTCCCAGAATGAGGGGCAATGGGCCAAAAACTGAAATGCAGCAAATTCCATGTAAACATCAGAAAAAAACTCCTTAACCATGACAGTGATTAAACACTGGCACAGGTTGTCCAAAGAGATTGTAGTCATCATCTTTGGAGAAACTCAAAACCCAACTGGGCATGGTCCTGAGCAACCTGCTCCAGCTGACCCTGCTCTGAGCAGCCGGTTTGGACTAGACGGTCTCCAGGGGTGCCTTCCAGCCTCAGCAGTGCTGTCATTGGAAGGTCTGCCTTTAGGAATAGGTTAGAGTATTCCTCCAAAAAGCAAAACAATTATTTCATGAGTTCTTAATCTCACTCTTTGCTTATCCCACTCCTTAAAACTTTCCCGATACCCTCAGAAATTACATGTCTGTCATGTTCTTTGATAATTAGTCATTAGCGCAACATAACATCTGGTGGCTGTTGCATTTTTTTGTTGGTTAAATGATCTGGATCTAATGCTGAAACAGAAAAATGCGTCTCAATAAATAAAGCCGTACAAGCACCTTGCAGGCACTATTAACTGCTCGACGCCGCTGAACTTCCTGAGCAGACCCAGGTAGAATGAAGGCGGGATAATGGATTGGAGCAGCGCAGCAGCCATGGAGGAAGACCAGGGGCAATCAGGGTACCGAAAGGAGACTGAAGTTTATTTGTATCCCTGTGCTTTTGTGTAAAAGATAGACAGAGGCCACTGCAAAGCTGATTGAAACAGCAGCCTCCTCTGCAGTACCCTTGTGAGCGTAAAATCTGGATTTTTGCGCCATATTGCCATCTTTCACCTACTCCACGGTTTGCATTTGCTGAGGTTTGCTTACACTCATTAGGCTTCTCCCGCTGGAACACAGCTCTTCCATAAGCAGATCTCAGTTCAGAGCTGAGTCTGTTCAGCTTGCTGTGGAAGACGAAGCTCTGGAAAAATAATTTTCTGAGCCAAATTCAGCGATGGTACTGGCTGTGATATTATAGCAAGTTGACATAAATGATCATAAAATGTCAGTATTTGTATGTCCAGGAGATTTTGTTGCAAGGTTGTTTTGTGCAGAATGAATAACTGGAAAGCACAGAGTAGTTGAAACTACCTAAAAGATGATTTCTTTGTTATCTCCTACCTTCCAGTCAGAAAATTTATGGTTGGAATACACCTTGTTATGAATGTATTGTTATCATTGCTTTGTAAAGCAGCAGCATCTCTTTCTAAAGCCTGCCTTATCTCTCACTGACCTCTGAAGCTATAAAGATGAGTGTCGTGTCATTTAGTGCAGGAGATGTCTTATCTTTATAACCAGCGCATTTTCAGAGCAAAGTCAGCTTCTTATTGCTCATATTCAACTATGGAAAAGTTTATTTAAAATAGAAAGGAATCTGATCACTGCAGTGTCTGGTATGGTTACACTGTCATTCGCTCCTGTATTGATGCGGCTCTTTTAGACACAACACACTTGCATAGGGCTAAATCCAGAGCTTGTATTCCATTTTTGCAGTTTACAAGTTCTCCGTGATTAGAAAAGGATTGTTGATTTTTGTTTAAATGTAGCTTAAACTTATAATTACCAACAGAACCTGAGAGATATCTGCTCTTGAGATGACCTTGTTTACATGCAAATGTCTGTGAGATATATGCATCTTTGTGTTTATTAACTAAATTACTCATAAATTAATCAGAATCTCCCCTATCAATTTGCGTATACTCCTCTTTTCACATGGTCCATTAAGCATTAGCCCCTGAAGGTTTCCTTTTTTAGAGTGCTTGTTTTATTGGATACAATTTCCTCATGAATGACTGTTATGCTGAAGGAAACATCATGTATATAAACTAGATGTTTATATACTACAGTAAGCCTTGAGCAAGGTAATACGGTCTACATAATTACATATGTGGGAAAATAGATCAATTAAAGCTGAAAGTGTAGTTACTTTCTTAGATTTGTGTTGGGCTGCCAGATGTGGTTTGAAGGTCTCTGGTCTGACTAGTAGAAGAGTTTGAGACTAGTCTTCAGACTCTCTTTCTCTAGTAGCGGAGACAGTAAGGTTAGTAACCTCATAGACAAAATACTGACTTTTCTTTAGTAAGATCAAAACTTACCCTGTTCTGCAAACTGTGTGTTTTCATAATACTATGTAAGTGAGATCCATTATTTTTATATAAGCATTATTTTTACATAACCACTGTTCATTTCGCTGTTAATCACATTGAACCAAAACAAATGTAATTTCTTGCCAAATGTTTCTCATTATTCTGTATTGTAAATACTGGTTCAAGAATTTAAAGAGCAGTTAGTTTCAGATATGTGGCTCTGGATTTTACTTTAAGGGGCTCCAAGTCTCTGAGGTAACCTGTCTTATGAAAATCCAACCCCTTTTATTTCCTCTTTACCAAGGTCCCAAAATTTAGGGCTAAACACTGGAAAATGCTTGATTCAATAAGCATTTGGCAAATATAGATTGCAACAGTTTGTCGGTTCAAAAAAAGAGAGGGGGTAAGAGGCAAATATTTGCCAATATGAGGAAGTTCAAGCTTCTTGTATAGAAAGAAGTATCTTGTTTCAAAATCAGGAGAGTACAACAGCTAATAGGCACGTATACCTGAGCGTGCAGTGAGCAGGTGGCCACTGCTTGTCTTTCCACAGGAGCACGGATATCCAGTTTGAATATTTATGATTAGATGTGTTCCCAAAAAGCGTGACTGTTGGCCATGCAATGGATAGGCGAAGTGGCTTTTCCCACCAGAACTGATGAGCAGATCCCTGTTTGAAATGATCTTGGCTGCTTTGTCTGAGAGACTGAGCACCCAAGCATTATCGTGTTTCTGCTCTTCACACTTGATTGACTTTACTGATCTTGATTCATCTGAGGAAGATGATGCTGAACGTGGCTGTTCAGAAAGAGGCATTGAAAATGCTCACAGTAAAAAGTGTGTGCTGGGTGGTCACTCTCATGGCCATGAATACTGAACAGCTCAAGAGTCCTTTGAGCTCTCCTGCACGGCAGGGGCTGCACGCCAGGGTCTCCCCTTGGGTAGGGACACCTCTTAAGGTTTAGTTCTTGAGGGTCA
>NW_009648925.1:598519-603406 GCF_000708025.1 Charadrius vociferus | reverse complement strand
TGTCTGAAAAAGCCACTTGGCTGGCGTGCAATGTTACCTTAAGCAAGTGCCATTGCGCCCCACAGTCTGCAGCCCCTTCTGCTGCTTCTGCTCCCTCATTTGTGGAAGTGCACCCGCTTGTTACGTTGCACAGGGACTGTTTTTCTGAAACCATTTTCTTGGAATTTTTAAAATTTCATCTCAGTTCCCTAAGCCAGCCTGCAGCATGGGCTGTGAGTTTTACACTCAGGCTGTGGTTTCACAACCCATATTAGGTGGAGCAGGGGCTCCCAGTGACTGTCCTTCCCTCCTCTGGCTCTTTCCCACCCCGTTCCTCATGCAGCCCTCCAGTCAAGCACACGGGGAGGAGGGGGATCTGGTGTGGCTTTTGGGTAGGGAAGGTTTTCTAGGTGACCAGATGCCTTTTAGCAAGCAGAGCTGCGTGATACAGCCAAGCAAATCCAAACAGCTCCGATGAAAGTTGAAATCCTTCCCCTCTTCACCACATGTCCTTCTTTCCTTCTTTCCCGTTCCTGATCTCCCCACCCCATGTACTTGGGGTTGTTCAGCCTGGAGAAAAGGAGGCTGAGGGGAGACCTTATTGCTCTCTACAACTACCTGAAAGGAGGTTGTAGAGAGGCGTACATTGGTCTCTTCTCACAAGTTACCACCAATAGGACAAGAGGAAATGGCCTCAAGTTGTGCCAGGGAAGGTTCAGGTTAGACATTAGGAAAAACTTTTGCACTGAAAGGGTTATCAAAGACTGGAACAGGCTGCCCAGGGAAGTGGTTGAATCACCACCCTTGAATCTATTTAAAAGCCATCTAGATATGGTGCTCAGGGACATTAGAAGTGGGCCCAATAGAGTTAGGTAATGGTTGGACTTGATGATCTTGAAGGTCTTTTCCAGCAATAATGATTCTATGATTCTATGTGTGCTGCAGAAACACAAATAAAAAAAAAAGAAATAGAAAATATTGCTGGAGGATGGATCATACTTTAAGAAGGAAATGTTTTATTGAAATTAACCTTTTTGGGGGACAATTTAATGTTAGGTTTCCTATTGCCAACTTGCAACTTTTTGCATGGGACAGCAGACCAAAATTAACATAATTTTTCATAATTTTCCTATCAGGTGTTTTGATGTTTTTAATTAAATTTTATCATATTACCAAGGTTTCAAGGTTTTTTAATAAGCTTAATGGAGCCATATTAACTAGTGCCTTTAGAGAAGTTAGAAGAGAAAATATTTCTGTGAGAGAAAATATGGATGAAATCTTTTCAAATGGCAATAATTACTTTTTTTTTCCCACTTTCTAGGCCTCTTTCCATTGGCCTGACTGCTGCTTAACACTTTATATGATGAAAGAAAATTATCTCTTCTTTTCTTTTCTTTTGTTTAATTCTTGAAAATGAGTATGTTTTGTGGAAAGGAGAGCTGAAGAACATCATGCAGAAAAATCTACTTTGGAAACTCAATGAGTTACAATTGATTTTTCCTTTTCTCTGAACTGCGTTTGCATGCTTTAAATGATTTATGGTTCATTAGTTCAGGTTAGAGAAAACTTTTACTCTGTTATTGTGAACTGCAGAATTCAATCAAAGAAGGGAAAATGCTTTACTTGCAGAGATCCTGAAAGAAAAATTATGGTGCTTCAGAGTTTAAATTGGGATATGGAAGCAAGCTGCTTTCTTTTTTAATCCTTACTAATTTAAGAGCATGAGTCTCAGAGAAGCATAATGGACTTACAGTCTGCAATCTCTCTAAATAGGAATTTCAAGTGCACCGCTGACTGTTTGTGTTGGGCAAAATTGTCCCAGCCCTTGTTTGACCAGACAGGGGGGTAATAGGAAATAAGCCTGACCATTACATCTCTGCTTGGCTTCTGCATCCGGCAAAGAGAGAATCTGAATTTCTTTCAGCTAATTCCAAAGTCATCCCTTTCAGACAAAGAGTTGACTCCGACAGCTCAATCCAGCCCCAGAATAAAAGGCATTTATATATATCCTTTCTTAGACTCCATTTGGCAAAGTAGATATTACTGCTGCTTTGTGGTGATGTGTTTTTTTTCTGCCGGGGCAGCAGAAGTGACACAGGAATAATGGGGAGAACAACAGCGCATCTTTCCTGCCATAAGAGCAGAGGAGATGCGTTGGTTGTTAAGATTTGTGAACAAAGCCACTGTCCTATGTCACTATCTGTTTTGTTAAATGCACAGCAAGGAAACCCGTTACACACTAATTATTAATCACAAGAGGAATCTTTGCTTTTCCATTTTCAGCAAAATTCTCCATCAGTACCAACATTTTCAGTTCATCATACATTTTATCTAAGGCATTTGCTTTTGTTGCATTTTGTTACGATAAAAGCAGCTTATTTTGTAATCAAGCACTGCTTCTAGGCCAGATCTCCCACAGATATAAGCTGACTCGGGTTTCGTTCGATGTCACTGGAACAGCCGCATGGTTCCCTTTCTTCTCCTGAGTATTTGTGCTACTATTTTTTTCTCCTATAAGATGCAATATTTAAGGCAAGCAATCACGCTCCCAGGACAGTAGCTGCCAGCTTTATTAAGTAATAGGAGTGCAGGATACATGCTTACAGTTCAGCTGCTGTTGACAGGAATTCAGCAGGGAGAGCAGAACTTTATTCCAATGCACAAAACAGTCCTTCTCCAGAGGGGCCAATGAATGTGGGAGAAATGTTTGAACAAACAAGTCCCCCTGCAACAGTCATTAGTTATTAATGTTTGAAAGATAAGACCAGTACATTATAAGTCTGCCTCTAGTTTCTAAAAACAGATTTTCAAATTTGGTTATATCAGCTACATTTTCTTACTTTACCATTTTCTGGATAATGTGGAAAAGGAGGTGGAGGGAATTCCTTTCACATCAATCACAATTCTCTCCTCCCACTTCTTTCCTTCTTTCTTTCTTATTATTTTTATTGTTTTAAAAATGCTGTTGACTTTGTAAATTAAATTGATAATTTACAGCAAAAAGTTGTAGCATTTGCTACTCCTCTTCCTCCATGGTTCATCCTTTTTCTTTCTCTCCCCAAAAATGCTATCCATCAAATTTAGTACAGATTTATTGACAATTTTATTGCCCTGAAACTGTGGTGTTTTTTCTTTTAAAAACTGACTGTTAGAAAACAGGTTTTGCTGAGCTCTCTTTATTAATCAAATATTTAATAGTCTGATCATAAGTGTGTGTGGAATAGTGAGTATCTTCCTTAAACAGCCCTTATGTCACTTTATCCCCAAATATGTAAAACTTTTCCATTATTCCTTAGTCACTTGCTGTATTGTGATAGATTATTTATAGTCATACATACACTTCATACAATTTGTAGTCGTGGGAGAAATATACAGGGAAAAGAAAAATAGTTCAGGTATTAAAAACAAGCCAGAATCTGAGATCACTTGTGTCCACAGCGCAGGACGTGCTCTGCAGACTTTGTTGTCCTATATGCATCCTGACTGCCTGTCAAAACAGGGTACGGATGTATGCTGTCAGCCACATATTTATCTTTAAAAGAAATTTGAGTACACAGCTATATAACAGGCTCAGATTTATATTTTTCTTTTTTTTTCGTTCAATCTGAAATGTTGAGATTGATTTCGGTTTTTATTTGACATGCACAATATAATGCACAGGCAGGGTCTTGATCAGAGGTTTCACTATTCTTTCAACAGATGCACAGTTCCTGGGCAAAGCAAACAAAAGGTTATTTTTAAAAAGTGCATAAATTCTTAGCAGGGCAATGGATAGCGCAAAGGCTGTTCTGTGTATTTGGTGCATTATGGAAGGTGTGAAAATGAGGAAACGTATATTACTAAGTCAGAAGGTGAGAGCTTATGGGAGGAGAGTGAGCAGAAAGAGGAAATTAGAGAATATATACTTATTAAAGAAAGCAAACCTTGTTGATGTCAGTGATGACAGAGGTCTTAATTCTTGTGGATGGGTACTTTTCTTGTGCATGGCTTCTTCACTTCTGTTGTAAAAGCTTTAGGCAGAAGGTTAAGCTTGAGGACTAGCATCTTTTTTAAAGTGCTGACCTCTTGGAGGAGATTTCTCTTTTCTCCTTAAAAAAATAGGGACATTAATAACATCTCTGACATGCACCTAATGCTACTTCATTGGTTGGAACCACCCAGGTTATCAGATACAATTTCTCCACCACCCAAAGCAACACGCTAAGTGAAATCAGATAAACCTCAGCTGGAGAAAATGTGATGATTGTAGCTGGCTGCCCTAACTCCTTCACCACAGAATGGGCTGTATCAGCCTGGATCAATTGCTTCAGCAAGAAAACGGTCTTTTTGTTAAAATATACAGTGTATACAGTATTCTGTTTTCAAGGAAACAAATTCCTCTTTACTGCAGAGTCAGGACAGATTTGTGCTTTAAGCCACCAGAAAGGAGTAGAGAAGCATTTCTGAAGAACTTTAAGCCAGGTAAAAAACTTGTTTGAGCTCTAGGACCAATGTCTCAGGGAAACAGGGAAACTTTTTCAATAATGTAGGTATTTCTAGTATTATAATAAGGAATAAAACACCAGATGGAGACATCAAAACTTCTCCAATAGTGAATCAGAACTTTGCTCAGGTATTTTCCTGATCTCCGTGTTCTCTATAATGCCTGAGTGACCTGGTGAAGAATGATATGGGAACATCACATGAAATGCCTCACCCTGCTCTGTTGGACAGGCAGACTCTCTCTGTGTTTGTAGCATGATAGCTGAGAACCACACGGGCGATGAAGCTGTTTATCGGTCCGCAGCATCCTCCATTCCACCTCTTTTTACCCAGCAAGTTCTGCAAAGTTACCACACAGAATCACAGAATCACAGAATGGTCAGGGTTGGAAGGGACCGCTGGAGATCATCTAGTCCAACCCCCCTG
>NW_009648925.1:466055-597696 GCF_000708025.1 Charadrius vociferus | reverse complement strand
AACTAGACTGCACCACTAACCACAACCCTCTGAGCTCTATCTGTAAGCCAGTTCTCAATCCACCTCACTGTGCATGAAGCAGTTTATCTTGCACGTTGCCGTGGTGACGCTTGCTTTCCAGATCAGCAAGCCAGAGCTGTCACAGTGAGTGATTGCACAAACTTTGCAAACCGATTAATGCGCCTGGAACGCTGAAAATATTAAACTATAGTCTTTAGTTAATCCTAGCACCAGAGGGACCAAAAAAAAAAAAAAGGAACAAGACCGATGTTGTAGTTCAAACAGCCCCAGTGATGAGGGAGACTCCAATGAACTCAGAGTTATCTGTAAGCGAGGTCACCACTCCCACCCACCCTTTATCCCCCAACCAGTCAGCACCCAAACTTTCCCTTTCCAGTGATGGGAGCTCTTACATGGTAATACTAGTGTAAAAACAAGCATCTCTGCAAGACAGATTTTCTCCTATTGCTCACACAGCTTTGAAAATCGTGTACTGACAATGGAATTTTTCAAAGCAAAAGTGAGTGATCTCCTACTTGATATTGTTTGCATGATACATTTTTCCCTGGGGGACCTCATGTTCAACTCATCCATTATTTAAAATTCCGCTGAAATCAATGGGCCCTCCAAGTGTGGAATGACTGCCAGAGCATCTCTACATCTGCATAAGTAATCGCTGCTGATCATACACTAGGCCTCACAAAGAGCTTCTTTACTCAAATGATTTCCAGTGGAGTTCACACTAGAAATATGCTTTCTTGTCATGCCATCAGTATTTTGGACTATCAATAAATATTGAGATATTATGAAATACTGAATGGTAAATCTGAACTCTAGCTCAGCCTCCTGTGGTTGAGGAACAGAATTTTTTAAGATGTACCTTCACCTTGCTACATCTCTGAAGGTCCAGGTTGCTAATGGTTACACAGGTAAATTAGTTAAAGTTGTGGAAACATTCACCCAAGTAAGAATAATCTGGCATGTGGGGAATCAATACAGCTTAAACATTAACTCTTTTTTATTAATGGTTCTTTTTTCATTCATCGTGAAGACTAAATAGTAAGCCTTTAGCTGAACTGCCTCAGTTCAAGCAAGTGTTTATTATGACAGTTCTTGTGTATTTAAACAGAATGTGAAATTAATACTATTTATCTAGTTAAAAGAAAAAGCAGCAATGTAAGCAACTGCTTACATTGATTCTCCTGTCTGATTTCCTACCCTAAAGCTGTATTTGGGCTATATTATTTTCTAGATGTTTTAGCTCTCTACTTTTTTTGACAATTACTTAAAATGTACTTTTTGTATAAAAGTGCATGTAGTGTAGATTGATGCCTATCAGGATGCACAGTCTACAATAAAAGGGTAGAGCAATAACAATACAAACATATGGTAACCAGATGTCAACCAAGCATGAAGTCAGGAAAAGGTCACATGCGGCAGCTCACAGCAGCTCAGCAAGAAACAGGAGAAAACAAAAACACTGACATTTTCTGGACGCATTTTTCTGAACTCTTCAAAAGTGCGTATGAGCCACAGTGTTGGCTCATGAATTTAATTTTCCTGTGCATTCACAGGAGAAAGCCTTCTGAACTTAGTCTGATGAGGAACTGGAGATGGTGGCTGTGGTATCCAATGGTGTGGTTCCTTGCTAGTGTGGCTCTCTGTCTTCCACAAGCCCACCACACACAGTGCAGTGGCACTAAAGATCCCAAAGGTCAGAAAAACTCTATCAGTCAAATTGCCCCAAATGCACCACTCCCTTCCCTTATCTACAACAGGGCCACTCTGGGAATATTTCAGACTTCCCTTGATTCAGCTTTAAGAGGTACACTGCAGGTGGAGAGACACTCATGTGCTGGGGGAATAGGGGTCTGCAGCTATATCATGTGTCACCGACTGAATGTCCCATCAGAAACTTTGACTTTTACCTGTATTTAATGCCCTTGAAATCTCTGTGCTTCCTCCTCTCGGGAGGATGTTGTCTGCAAATCTGGTTTCTAGCTGGTTCCTTCCTAACGTGCTTTGGTGAGCTCAGATGTTTTGTGTTTTGTATGTGGAGAACAGATGGCAGTCAAGCCTTGAAACTGTATATTTAGATTTTCTGCATACAAACATTTCTAAATGCTAATGAACAAGAAGTCAACGCACTGCATACTCCTGTATGTCCTGACAGACCTTGTTGAGCAGCATCTCTTCATAAATCCATATTACAATAGTATTTCCCTTTTACTTGGTGAGCTAAGTGTACTTAAGGAACAACTAGACCACGTTTACTCTTTGAAAGGACTTGTTTCATGTAGGTGTGTTTATCCCATCGTAACCACAGGATAGACAAATGTTGCTGTATGTTTGAATCCTTGTTCATCGGTAAGTGGAAGTGGTATCCTTTAACTGATCTGGGGAAGCAGAAGCTGTGTATCTATGTCAATACGGTGCTGTGTACATTACAACCAGGTTACTGCGAGCGCAGGTATTTCTGAAATGCTCCCTATTGCACAACATATACTTAAATAACATTGTGTCAGCTCTTTGTCTAGTTTTGACCCCTACAAAGGGACTACTAACTCTTATCCAAGCTTGTGGTCTTTTAATTGACTTGCATTAATTAGTAAAACTTCAATTTTCTCAATTTTTCTCTACTACTAATAACAATAACAGTAATGATAATAATTATTAACAATAATTAAAAAAATAATGTCCCTTTTTATCTTATGCACATGTCCTGCAGTCTCCAAGGTCTGTCTTCACATTTTGATATGGGTAAAGCCAGAGACAGTTCTGAATACCTCTGTTTCTCCTATGCTGAAATTCTGTCACTGCTACACTCTCCTTTTCATAAACCAAGTCAGACAATATTTCTCAAAGTCTGAGAATAGCATGAAGCATCAGAAAGATTCAAAGGGCCACTGAAGAAGAATTCAGAAGCATTCAGATAGGATGAACCAGGAGCTTTATGCAGAAAAAGGAGGGGGAAAGAGGATTATAAAGTGAAAGCAGTCTTGAAGTCAATGAAAGCATCATTGTTTTACAGTCAGGAAGGTGATGCATCCTCATTAAGATAAGGTGTTTGGAATTTGTAATGGTCAGCTAGAAATGGGGAGGAGTAAAGTCTTAATTATGTTGGTGTTGATGGGCATTTTCCTGTATAATTTGGTGCAAGGACAGTCACAGGGTTTTATTTCCTTTTTGCATGGAACAATATAGTATTAATAAAGAAACGGAATACAAATTTGAGCTCTCCATTTACAACTCAAGATTAGAAAGTGTCAAAATTATTAAGAATTCATTATTTTTGTAATGGCTTTGTGAAGAAAAGACACAGAGCCAGAAAGGAGTTCCGAGTGAGGTGCTCCAGCCCTTTCCTACTGTTCAAACTTAAAGTTCTGCCTTTAAATTAGCCAGATACATTTCCTCCAGTCCTCCAAATGAAAAACTGTTGCAGATCTCATTACCATAATGCTGAAATCTTAGAGAATGGTAAACTCATAACTAGTTGGTAGTGAACTGTTTTCTTTAATTTTCAAATTAAGTCATAATAAATATATCATCCAAGAGAAGAGAAAAGCTGACTAACAATAGAAATACCCTGTCCTACCTCCAGCAACAGAGGTTGTGTATGGAAGGGGAAGAAAAGGGGAAGCGCAGTATTTACCCCACTCTCTGCGTCCCAGAACTGACACAGATACTGGACAATAGAATTCACCTTTTGGATCCATAATCTTCAAAAGTGTTACAAAACCTCTGTTCCTGAAAAAAACACCACAAACCCACCTTGTTAGTTTAAACTATGTTATGTTTATAAATCCATCCCTCTTCTTTCAAAGCCCATCAAGAAGAACTGCGAGGAACTTGTTATGGAAACAGAGAGGAAAAGTACACAGTTAACATTAGGATAGGACTTGCCATCTGGTTGTGCTTAGTGTTCAGTAGCATGGAAGGTTTGAAATCAAATGTGTGCTGCTCAATCCCAGAGTTTGTGCGCAGTCCCTTAAAGGCATGTCTTTGTAGGCATTACCAATATGTGTTTTTTGTGCTCTTCCAAATACACTTGTATTTCTCGTTCTGCTGATGATTGACACATGTAGTTACACATGTGTCAGTCATTTCTAATTTACGCTTTAAAAATAATGCACTATAATTCAGTTAATGTGGCCATATGTTGAGTCAGCACTTCAAACCTTTGTTTAGTCTAAATTCTCCATTGTTATATATATATATATTTCACTGCCAATGAAAAATATATCTGGAGCCAGATATTACACTGAAGTGGAGTCCTGCTGATTTAACGTCAGCTGAGAGTCTGGCTTGTGATTTGTATTTTTCATTCCTAAAGTTTTTGGACTCCAACTTAAACACATTTTTAACCTACATGATTCAGAACTATGAAATGCGACTGTTTAAAATCAGGTTGTTTTGCACGTGGTCACCAAATGAACTGTGGCTAGTAGCATCCCTTGGTCTACTTGAAGTTGTTGTCATTAAGGAAATCTAAATTTCCTTCTATTCTTTCTAATGCAAAGAAAAGCTTTCTTGTCACCCCCCTGCGGTTACATTCAAGCAGGTTATCGCATTGTGATAACTCATTACAGGTTGCAAAACGCTGCTCAGCCATGTGTGCTGCACAGGGCAGAGATACAATGTAGGGCGCAGAGGACATATAGTTGTGTGTGCTCACTGTAAATGATACAGCACACCTTACCTGCCATCACATTGCATAATTTGCATATTGTCTGTATTTCTGCTTGATATTCCCCTCAAGTCCCAGTTAGACGTGCTTTAGCTAGGTATTGCACCAAGGTCAATACAAAGATGAGAAAGAGCCTATAAATTGTCTTCAGAGTATAGAATAGACACATTAATTAAATCAATGAAAGACACTGGTTTTCTATATTTGCGATAAAAGTGAGGTCTCCATATAAACTGAGACTACTCTGTAAATCAAGATGCTTGACTAAGCTTATTAGTTTTTGAAACAATTATTCCTTGATCAGAAACAGCAGGCAATACAAAGTCGATGCAAAAAGGCATTTGTTCTGTTGTGGAAAATAAGTGTTTCAAACAAGCGAAGAATAGTTATGCTTACTCTTTATGCTGATTTTCTTTTTTTTTTTTTTTTAATTTAAATAGAGTATCCGACAGCCATCAGAGTGGCTGAAAACTGTCTATGGTATTTTATTATTTTTTTACGCATGCAGATATCAGTTTTCTCCGTTTAACTGTATAAATCTGGTTTAACTTCAGGGGAGCTCCTCCAGACTTGCTCTGTGGTAACACAAAGGTTTAGCAACATTTACCTATATAAAATCGCAAGTCTTTCACAATTAATTCCTCCTGCTAAATGATGTGGCCAATCAGCAAGGTGCAAGCAGCTGGAATATAATTTTGAGGGCCGCATTATCGAATTATCAACAAATTAAAGTCATTATCAATTCAGTCTAAAGTAATGTGCAAAACGACACGCAGTTACTTTGGAGGAATGAACAAGCATATTAAAACTGGCAAGGAAACCCATCAGTAAAGCAGGTGATAATCAATCTTGAAGGAGTTTAACAAATGGCTACATCATGAAATGGATGCTGTCAAGACCTGTAAACTTTTTGACGATGACTGAAGAAGGATAAGAAAATGAAAGTTTAAAACATAAACATGGCATAAAAACCTTAGAAAGAAACAGGTAGACAAGAAATAGCTTTCATAAATTTTGTGTTCATCAATACTTTTCAAGAACATCTCAATGAGCAAATACTATTCAGAAATGCAAAATATGCTGATCAATCTCTAAGGTATTTTACGGTGAAAAGAACTAATTCTTCAGTTCTTCCAAGATAACTGTATTTTCAATTTCAAATCCAAATTTTTTATTTTCGGCATTTTCCTCCTACGGTAGTTTCGAGTAATTCTGGAGGTCCAAAAATACAGAACCAAACCGAGAAATGTCATTCAATATTAAACTCAAAAAAAACCCCAACAAACAAAACCCACCATTTCAGGTCAGAACAAAGAAATTTAGTTCAGAGAAACAAGAAAGCTGAGGTCAAGCCAACCTGAAACTGGTATACTACATTTCTGTTGGTAGCATGAAACACCTCAGGGCGAAAAAATGAAACTTTCAAAAAAGAAAATTTCAGACAAGTTGGTGATGTAGAAACTGTATTTTCAATTGAAAAAAAAAAATAATGTTTTGATGCAGCATTTCTGAAGGTAGGACACTGAAAGAATACTTTGAAACAGTTAACCCATCAGAAAGGGAACACCAGGCTTAAAACAAAGTGGGCGGTGATCTTCCAATAGTCCCCAAGGAGCAGTAAAACCCCAGCTGTGTAGATTGTCAGGTAGCAGGAGGAACTGGGAGAAACCTCCATGTAATCAATCTGAACACTAGCTGAATTTCTTGAGGATGTTCACTTTTGTGGTCATGTTTTTGATCTTGAGGATCGGGAAGATGTCACCATGAATAATTGTCTCTTGGCCTTACCATTTGATGGTGTTTAGTTCCTTTTCTTTCCACGTGTTGAAACCTTCATTGTTTTAATTAAATTCAGCTTGGAAAACTATCAGTAAAAAAGATTAGGTACATTCTAATAATTTGTTTTTTGTATCTGGACTGTGATTTATGAATGTATTAGTATCATGCAACACCTCTGTTGTTCTAAAGGCTTATTTCTGTCATCTTACCATGGATATGTTGTCATTTTAATTATGTATCAGGAGAAACAAGTAAAAGCTAAAAAGAAAAGAAATAACAACCTAACAGATCAAGTATTCCTCAAGCCCATGCGAAATACCCAGCTCGTGGCACTTCAATCAAGGTATCATTAACTTTAAAATATATATCAGAACTCAGCTCTTTTGAATCCCATATCTCAGCTTAGCTCCAGTGAAGCCATTGGGGTTTCTGAGTTAAGACTGTTGCAGACTTAACAACTAATATATTATGGTTTAGTTTTTGTTGAAAAGTAACAGTGTGTCTCATCTACTGCATCTGTTACTTCTTTAAAAAAGAAATAGATGAAACTGTAGACCTATTTGAACATTTTTTAAAAGATTTATCAATAAAGACAAATGGTACTTTTCAATCAGTCTTTCCATCTGTGATAAATATAGATGGATTTAAGTATTTAGGAAAAGCCTTCTTGTCATTTCTGATTGTTTTGCATAAAAAAATGAATGACAGTAGCTATTCTAAATTTTAAAAATTTCATTACGATCAAACATTGAAAAGCCTCCATACACTCAAATGCAAACTCAGATATTTCAGAATGAAACATTTAATTCACATTGTTTCTATTTCTTTCTCTGTTTTAATGTTGTCACAACAAAGCTTAGTATTTCTAGATAAATGAAAACTTTTTTCCCAATATCATTAATTAAAGGAAAAATACAGTCAATCAGACTGCTCTACACTTGTGCATATAACACTCAATATAGAAAATCCAGTTACACTGACATTTTTCTACATTTTAAAATCTAAAATTTTTAAAATTTAACATGTTGTAATGTCTTGTAGTCAGGTGCTACAGGGCAGAAGAAACTGCGGAAAATGGAAAATAACTGGATAGCGACAGATAAATTAGGGTGTTTTGTGTTTTTTTCCTAAATTTGTTTACGTACTTCAAAGAAACCAAACAAGCCCACCTCATTCTGAAGAAAAGTTAATGAAGCTCTTCACTGGAATATACTGGTTTGTACCAAAGGATGTTGCAGTATAAAGACACAGCATGATCACAGCCTTACTGAATGTTTTACCTATTTACATGGCTAGGAAAAGTCATATCACAGAGATGTCACAATGAAAGGATCTATTATGCAATATTGGTGAAGGTAGAGATGAAAGAAATCATTGTGACCATGTGATTTCTATCAGAAACTCAATCTGACCACAGGAGAAGAAGGAAAATTGTTGGGAGTGAGCCCAGATTGGAAGTGGGCCAGGCAGAAGTTGTGGCCGCTGGGAGGAACAAAGAATTCAGCAAGCAGGATCAAGGAAGCTGACAGCAAAATGAGAAGAGGCAATGGTTACAAATTACAACAGAAGGCATTCCAACTGGACAGAAGGAAAAAATTGGATGTGAATGATTAAACATCGACATGGGTTGTCCAAAGAAGGTGTAGAAAATGGATGTGGTGTGTCTTATCTATGTGGGTAACATTTCCTACGTCTCTGCTGGTCTGTCTTTTAGGGGTTTTTTTAAAGCACTGTCCGCTTGTATGGTGAATTACCAATGTTAATGAATATTGATTTCATCTAAATTACTCGGGGAGAGCAATGGTGCTCTAGATTAGCCTTCTGCATTGCTTAGCAGTCTAAGAAGAAGAGCTGTCATGGGCAATAACAAACATTGCAGAGGAAACAAAAGGGACCAGGTGCCTAAGAAGCACTGAACACCTGCTTGATTAGAAATGGGCAGTTTAAGTACAAAACAAGCAGGTAAACACAAATACGTGGAATGCCTTATAAAAGATAAGCAAACCCTACATGTTTTCTTAAGAGAGGAAGATTTTAAATTTTTTTTCCCAGAACAGGTTGAATATTGTTTTAAAGCAATGATCATTTTATTACAGACTTTGCAGCAAAGTCTTCTAAGATCCTATAAAGCAGCAGTCAACCGCAATGTACAATTACACCCCTGTGAATTATTGAATTGCATCTGTATCTCAGAAGCTGCATGTATTGATGTTTTCCTTGCCTTCCAGCTATAATCAAAGGACAAAGTGATATGCGATATGGCACTGATCTACTAGCTGCAAAGTCCTGCTCTGAGAAAATGTCCAAGTGTTTTGGTATCACCGCAAAGAACACTCTGCATAAAAGTAAGAACTCATTTAGTTAGGATTTTCAAAATCTCTTCCCTTGAGTTTCAAATGTCTCACTTTGTGGACAATCACTCTAAGATTCCTGAATTTCTGCCAGTGTCTTATCAGCACTTTCTGAAAATCAAACCTATAACTAAAGTTTCAATTTTTGTCACTTTCAAAAAATTAATCTCTGATTATGTCCACCTGATGTGCTTGTATGTGAGTACACATAGTATGTCTACTGCATTTTGTGATGTAATTTTGTATATAGTATACATTTTGTAAACTAGACTGTTGCTGAAGACTATATGGTGCAAATCTTCTAGCTCCTATTTTATACACATAACTCCATGTAGCTAGACTCATAAAATCATGTCATGGATGAGTTACTTTATTTGATCTGAGTAACTGAAGGGGCTGTTTATAACTATATTTCTTAAGCGATAATTCCCAGGCACCCAGAACAGTGAAGGAGTGTTCACTTACTAACCTTGTAAATATTTTCACAATCTTACCCTTCCCAACCAAAGTCAATTAAAAAGGTAGATACAGGGTATAACACTATGCTTGATAACCAAGAAAATGAAAAAAAATGCAAGGGCCTAGATTCAGAATTTAGTTCTTAAAACATTGTCACCATTCTATCTTACATCCAGACTCTCAGCTGACATAAAATGGGGTCAGGTCACGCTGACTGTAAAGGAGTTGCATGGAGTGATACCAACAGAATTATAGAATCATTTTGGTTGGAAAAGACCTTTAAGATTATTAAGTCCAACAATAAACCTAACACTGCCAAGTTACCACTAAACCACATCCCTCAGCACTACATCTACACGTCTTTTAAATACCTGCAGGGTTGGCAATTCAACCTCTTCCCTGGGCAGCCTCTTCCAGTGCACTATAACCCTTTCAGTGAAGAACTTTTTTTCTAATATCCAATCCACACCTCCCCTGGTACAACTTGAGACCGTTTCCTCTCGTGCTATCATTTATTCCTTGGGAAAAACAATGTCTGGCTTCTAGATAAACATTTGATGCTTTCCATTTCTAGAACCATCATGTATTTGAACGCACGGTTGCATTTGAGAAAATGCCATTTTTCTAATGGGCATATTGATTCACTAACATGGAAATACCACTTGATTTTTCAGCATCCTTGGGACAGAGGGAGATGTTCTTGTGCAAAACACTGGCATTTTATAGCTAATCTCAATGTCAAGTAAATGTTACAGAAGAAAAGAGATCCGCATTTTGCTGTACTGAACTCTTAGAATATTTTTTTTTTTCCTTTTTAATCACACAAGGTAATTAACATTAACTTGACATCTTAGGACATCTTCATTAGTGTGTCATTTAAAGAGCAAATCTCTCTAAGTAATAGGAAATAGGTATGAAAAAAAAGCAAAAGCTAAAACATAAACAGATCTAGTAATTAATATTTTCAAAGTAACCTTGTTTTAAATTCTAAGGTGGTCTAGCTCACCTGTATATTTTTCCAGCTTACTATCAGATGTCTCTCAGTTTATGAAGGCCTGGTTAAGACAATAACAGAATCAAATTCAATCAAAAGTTATTATAGCCTTTAAAAAAAAAATAAAAAGGGAATGCAAACAGCCATTTTGACTTCAAGCTTTTAAAATTATATCAAACTCTTGATCTCTGTCTCCTAGAAACAGTGACCACACTTGAATGCTAAGTCCAGGAACATCGCAGACTAACTATGTGCTTTTTCTGGTGGCTACTAGTTAAAGCAAAGAAGCACTTGAATGTGGGTAGAATTTACTCCTCCCTTTTTAGTGCTTGGATAGATACACCTGGTGCAGAGTCCAGTAAGGCCAGTGAAGAGGGAGAATTCACTGACTCAACCTACAGAAAGACACCAGTACCGTTGTCCTGAGGCTGGCAATCAGGCAATTCTGGACCTGTTCTATTTTTGACATTCACATTTCTATATGCATGCATAGAGTAGCTCTAACAGCTGCAGAAGCAAAAAGTCGAGTTAGACATTTCTGGCCTTCAGTTGACATAATGAATGTGAATGTGAATGTTCTTGTGAATGTTTTCTTCCTGTGAACTGCTGGGAGGGAAGTGATGTGGGAAGTGGCTTTTCTGAGTCATGAAAACTTTTGATATTTCAGATATTCTCTTACTCTCTTTGGAA
The DNA here is from genome assembly GCF_000708025.1 of Charadrius vociferus. NCBI lineage: Eukaryota > Metazoa > Chordata > Aves > Charadriiformes > Charadriidae > Charadrius > Charadrius vociferus. The sequence goes on along the minus strand of NW_009648925.1, from coordinate 586,736 downwards.
CAGCTGGGTAGAAATGGTAGTCCTCTGAGATGATGGCTAGCCTGGGATGTTAGAAAGCCATACCTGAACTTGCAGAAGGAGACCCTGAACCTTTGCTTCCCCCAGCAAAAAAGGAAAAGCTTACTTCCTGAGATACCCTTAGGGGACGGGCTTAGCTGTTAATTCAGATATGTAGGTACTAGACTGCCATATTGGATCATCTCTGGGATCCAGTTGATTATATTCTTTTTGGTTCTGAACATGATCAAGATGAACTATTCAAACAGGATTTCTCAGTTTTCATCGTGGAAGGCAGCTCATTTCGTGGAATTTGTCACAGAGACAGATTTTCAGCAGCTCATCTTTCTTTTTTTTTTTTTTTTTAATCTCTTCCCTCCCATTCCCCTTCCCCTTCCCTTTTCTTTCCTTTTTTTCTCAGAAACAACTTCTTCAAACCTCTGTTTCCAGACTTACATGCGTGCTGAGCGTGAGAAGAGAGAAGGTCAGGTGCTTTGACACTGTGTACTTACAAGACTTTTGAAAAAATGAAGTAACATTCACCACCACTTCATTTTCTATGTTCCTTCCAGAGAGGGTGCATACAAATTTATAGAGAATCCAACAATGGCAGATCCTAAAACTGGGTGTTTCTAAAGATGATTGTTCTGAGCAGGGCCTTGCCACTGTCCAGGTAGACCCTGTCTGTCTGCATGAAATTCCCTAATTGGTGATTCACTGCCGTCATCAGCAAGGGTCCAGTGCACAGACTAAAGGAGGGCTTCCAGCGTACATTTTCACTGTGGCAAAAATGGGTCAAAGGACACCAGGAGATAAAGGCCTTTTGCTGTCTCTTCAGTTATGTTCTTGTCTTTTATGTTTGCAGGAGATTGAGATTGAAACTAGGCTCTGAAAACAGAACTCGTCCATCACTTAATGTAAACCTTTGGATTCTTCAGTTGCTTGTTATTCCAGACACCTTTCTTAGCCACAGATACACTGGGAGTATTTTAGGACTCTATCTTGAGATGTTTCTGAACGAATAAAAACTACACAGGTGGGAAAAATCCCAGCTAACCCATACCTGATCTTCAGCTTGGTTACCTGAGCGTTTCTGATTTAACCTTGAATTTTGCAGCAGAATCTCAAATATATCGCCAACATAATCATACTGGGGCGTAATATCTAATCATTAAAAAAAAAAAAAAACACAGTGAAAAGGTAGTAAATGAAATGAAAATATTTTTAGACTCTCCAGAGATTTGCAAGTGACCTTAGCATAAATGAATATTTGTCCAAAGGAGTGTTCATTCAGTATGGAACAGTTGCACAGTAACTATTCTGCTTCTTACCTCTGTCTTGCTACAAAACTGGAAATGTTCTGTAGGGACAGAAAGTCTTAGATTTGCAGAGACCTGTCAAAATCCTTTGTAGACAAATTTAATGTGTGCAGTTTGGAGCTGCCAGTAACTGCTTACATTTTTCTAACGTACAGAAGCTCCCTAGGAAACCAGATCTCTGTGACCTGCTTTTGTAACCTCTTTGGCTGTACTTTGAGGTTATTTCTCTCATCATGCAGTGCCTCAAATCTGCATTTTCTAGATTAAAATTCTGTTTTGCATAGATCGATCTTTTTAGTACTGTTCCTAGGAAGGTTTTCAGCAAAAAGAGGAACTGCAGTGTGTGTGTTGGTGCTCGAGAGGAAAAATCTGAGAGTAAGCTAGCAATGGCTAAAAACCTAAGGCTATAATCAATTCTCCACATGTGCCTAACTACTGATGATGCCGTGGGGAGTTACATGTGTATCATGTTGAGAACACACCTCACAGAGCTTCTGTCTAAAAGTCAAGGTTTATTAATATGGTATAATTAAATGAATACAAGAGGGAAATATCTGATTAGTGATATGAAACTATAAATCTTAGTCTGGCACACATAAAGTGTATGGGTGTGAGTAGCTCCTGTTGAAGGCAGAAGGAGTTCACAGTGTTCAATGGAATTTCAGTATGGAGGAATAAATTAGTAATTCCAGTTTCCTCTGTCCAAGTAAGTGCTATTATGAGAATATTTGTCCTTGAGGAAATACTACCTGAGGCTTTTTCACTTGATAGAAAATTCTTCTATTAGAAATGTGTTTGTGGATAGGAAGAATTACTTCTAAATTGAAGTACTGGTCACAAGAATTTGATCTACTTTATTTCGATATCAATATCCTCTCAGTTCAAGGATCATCTGCCAATTTAATTTTTAACCCTTACAGACTGCATGTGTGGATATGTCTACTTAGATAGATGTGTGTGTGTGTGCAGATACATGTTTACAATGCCACGATCTGAACCGGCTAAATACAAGCCAGTTCCCGTCCTCGCCAGTCTCTAGCACTGCTGAAAGGCAAGATACCTGGAGGTGTTCAAGGCCAGGCTGGACGGGGCTTTGAGCAACCTGGGCTGGTGGGAGGTGTCCCTGCCCATGGCAGGGGGGTTGGAACTCGATGATCTTTAGGGTCCTTTCCAAACCAAACCATTCTATAATTCTATACCTTAGTTCTGGTGCACACTTTGTTAAGATACTTGCAGTTTCCAGAGCAGCACTAACCCGTGCCCAGTCAGTCCAATGTAACAGTAACACGCACCTATCTGCATGATTCCATCCACATGTACCCAATGATTTCACAAGCCCACACTTTGCATTCCTCCCATCTCACAAATACGATAGATATATTATAGATAGATATATTTCAAGATGCTAAGAATACTCACAACATCCTCTAGGGCCTGTTTTTCCAATAGTATTTGCCAGTGATACAGCTGTCCTTGGTGTTGAGTTAAAGAACGGTGAGCGTTGGCGGTGACAGGGCTCTGCAGTTTATATGACTGGCCAGAGCAGTAGTGGGGTGTAAGGTACCACACACAAACACAGTCTGGGGCATGGTTTGGGCTGAAATAAACCTGAATGGTGTTAATGGTGCCTAGAATGGAGCAAAACAACAAGAATAGACTATGCAAGGGAATTCAGTCCTGAGTGGACTGAATCTTTGGTTTGTTCCCCTCTCCTCCTGAATGTACATGCATGTGTATGCACATAAATATATATGTGTATGTGTATGAATATGCTTCCAAAAAAAAGCAATTTCACAGGAAAGAAATAGAGATTCAGACAAAATGTATTTAAAAAGCACATAAACTATGCTTGTAGCATATTTTCCTGGAGCATTGGTCCAGGCTGTTCAGTGTGCAGGCAGAACTCAAGCACCGTTAGTCATTGAACAATGTTGGTCACACCTCTGTAAAGATGATTAAAAATTTGGCTGTCCTGATGAGCACCTCTAGAATTCTGAATAAGATGCATTGGGAACTTGCTGCTATTTCCACCTAAGTTAAGCCTAACTTAGGTCTTTTATTCCCCTTAAGTTATGAGCGCTGAAAGAGAAATAAGTAACGTTTTATTTTGGGGCTGTTGCTAGATTTCTTTTTGTGTTGGCTGTAATTGATTGTTGTAATTTCTGCTGATCATCTGAGGCAATTACACTAGAAGATAGATACTTCTCTGGCCTTATAAATTCAAATAGCATTTTTTTCATCTCCCTAATGCCTATCCTCTTGTCTACTCCCATTGACTTATACACAGAATCAGCTTTCTGTGCCAGATTGTCTTTTACAGGGAGACACTGGTAACTAAAATGCTATTTAACGTAACAATTTTGAAGAATCGATACTTCAATTAAATTAAAACAGAAGCAGCTTATGACTTTTTTCTGCTGATAAACGTGGGTAAAACTCAGATGAAATGAATGGATTGACATCATTTACATTAGGAGAGAGTTTGGCCTTGATTTGCAATCCTGGAAAGAAATGTGGCATTATACTGTTCTTCCTCCTTGTAGTGACAGAAGCTTTCACAATAAAAATCTCTTTTAATTTATGATTTGCCATAAAAGACATTGCATGACAGGGTTCTCTGGTACCGTAGTCTCCTGCCAGGGACAGAGCAACTATTCATTATGCCTTATACTGTGCAGTCACTTATCATGTTTCTTACCCCACCGGTCTATCTCATTATTCTCCAGGAAAGCCATTTTAGGAACTGCCAGCAACTTACTTAAATTATAAATGGGTTTATGCCACTTTTGGTTTTCAACAAGAAGACAGACTTTTGTGAATTAGGAACATGGGGTTGTGCCACTCGATAATGCGATGTGACATAGTGACTCATCTAAACAACAAAATATCCCTTCTGAATCCAAATTTGAAGTGGCATCATTATATGTATTTGTTTCCTGGGATGAATTCATGCAGCCAGAAAGACATAACCAAATAATCTGGGTCTTTAAGTTGTCTCTTAACATTTTCTTTCTTTTTTTTTTTTTTTTTAGTAAATAACAGAAAAGAATTTGTTTCCATTGTAGAAAATTCAAGCTTGGAAAGTCCTATGGATGACAGTTTATCACAGGATGAAAATGAGATAATAAAATTCCACACCAAAATGAAACTGAAGTGATGCGCTGAAGTGAGTAGAGTTACCCTGAATTTAAACAGCATAAATATGTCTGACATCTAGTCTTAAGTCTGGGTGGTCTGACAGTTGCTCTTGACCTGCCTTGGTACTAATACACAGAGGGGTGATATTATCCTGGCTGCCTGAGGAGCATCTAGAAATGATTTGACAACCTGGAAAGGAGAAACCTTAAAAGTTAAAGCAGCGTAATACAGTGAAATCTACCTGTGCACCATGAAACCCAAACCAGGGTGCGTTGGGTGTATTGCTGAGCAGAGGAATGCCACTCCAATTGCAGTGGCATAGCAGGAAGGTGGCTTCATGTTCTACCATCTACTTATTGTGGGCCTCTGGGCTTTGCTCTGACGCTAATTCATCACACTAGGTTGAACGCTCGGTTATTTTTTTCCAATCTGTTTTGCAGAAGTGATACTGAAGGTGTAGATCTCTCTTGGGCTCGTTGAGTAACTAATACTGGCACTTACGATAAGGGATGTGCTCAACTCATTTGCAGCTGTGTAAAAATAAACTGATTTTTAGTTTGCTAATAATTTAAAAAATGTGATTAAATATAGTATGGAGGTGAAAAGAATGTTTAGTTTAATACCAGGTATGTCTTATATCTGGTGTCTTGAAGAAATATTTTAATATAGTTAGATTTTAAAGCAACATATAATCTCAAAAAAAAAGAAAGTTTTTAAAATTAAATTGGAGTTATTTTATGCATCAGTCAAAATAATTCTGTCAAGTCAAGACATATTTGTCAAAAGCTTTGTTTGACTTAAATCTGCGTTTTCTGTTTTGGCAGAAAAATTGCCTTCTCTAGTCACTTCCAAATTGAAGGCAATTTCTGATTACAAACTGATATATTCAGCAATCTGTATTTTGAAGGTCAATTCTGATAATGTTAGGGCATAAAAATGTTGTTTTGATAATTGGATGCTATCCTTTCAATCTAACATCAGTTGTGTTAACAAACAGATTTCATATGTAACAGTGACATCAGAATAATAAATTTAATTTCAAATGCTGTCTTGTTTTTACCCTGTGTGCTTTACTGGTAATAAGCATCTTATAATTTTTTAATATAAATATATAATTCAGTATCTCAAACAGCAAAAAACATTTCTGTTCCTTTGCAGTGTGTTTCAGGCAAAAAAGTTTCAGTTGCCATATTTTTTTTGAAGCTGAACTGCTGTCTACTAGTTTCATGTTAATTTCTTCATAGCGAAAGCACAGATCAGTTAGATTATCTTTTTGGAAATCTCTTTTGTGGTCTGAAATATTAGCAATCTCATTTCACTGCAGATGCCTGGTTCAGATCTCCTTTAACTTGTTAGAAACTGGAATTCACTCCAGCAACCTCAGGCAAGTTTGTTCATAGAGTCCAGTAAAAACTGGTATCTGAATTTGGATCATACTTGTTCTTGATGCCAGTAAATGTCTCTTCATCCTCAGGCTCCTCCATCACAGCAGTAGGGCTGCTGTTGTACTCCCCGCCGGTGAATTTAATTCTTGTGTGGGACTTAACATCCTGCATAGGAAGATGATATCAAGAAACACACTCCTACTGGTACCCAATGGTAACCTACAGGGTGCCACTTCTTCCCTGAAGTGTCTTAGCAGCTGCCCCACTGGTTAGTGCACTCTTTTCCTTCATGGAGAACGGCCGTCTACAGAGAGAAATGTGACCTTGTTTATTTGTTTCTGCTGCAGCAGCTCCCCTGTGATGTTTTTGCATGTTGTCTTTTTCAGGGGGGGAAAGAAAAGAAAAACAAACAGCAATTGAGTAAAGGAAGGGTAACTGCTTAGAGGTGCCCCGTTCCTCAGTAATCAGTATTTTCAAGCAGAAGAGGCTTTTATGGAAAAAAGGGAAAAGTTCTAAGTATGGCTCAGCTGGACAACAGGTGAAGTCTGTAAATCCATCTTAATTGCGTACTGCAAAGGGAAAGTCAAATATGTGTTTTTCCTGTTTTTATATACTATTTGCTTTGTTTATAATGTCCTTGAAAGCTGAGAACTGAGATGATTCTTTCGCTCTTGTCTTTCCCCTTTCTGTGTGTCTAGGTTTGCTGGTGCACGAACGCTTGGCTGATAGCTCTGACTGCAGTATCAGTGGCTTTGTCACTTACTGAAAATTAAAAAAAAGAAAAAAGAAATGTACCTTAGATGTGAGGACTATAACTATGTTAATTTCTCTTTGAAATTAATAGGTATAATATATTTTGGAAAAAGACAGGAATAATAATAATTTGAATTTATTAACCTCTTTCATCTGAAATTTAGAAACACTAACTAATTAAGCATCACAATTCCCTCACAAGTCAGAAACTTCACAGTAATCTCTATATTTGCTTGACATCTCTACTATTAGAGTTATTCGTTGTGATTTTAAGAAGATTTTAGACTAGCTGTTGAATAATGTATGACATTACAAAGCAAGTTGGGCTAGAAAGTGAAAGACATGGAAATAGATCTTATCCATGGGAGTGAACCCAGGAAACTTGAACTGAATGCACTCGAAAAGTCAATTAGTCAAACTTCACTAAACCCCTGCATGGAAATTCTTATTCAAAAGTACCAAAGCCACAACTGGAGCAGGAGTGAATATAAGCATAGGGTAGAAAATTTCCACTGTAGCTTGTTCTGATTCACTTTCCTGACTGTGACCATGCAGACAATATGATAAAGAAAATGTCTGGAAAGTATGAAACATTTCAAGAAAAATGATTTTTTTTTTTTTCACAAAGCAAAATGTGCAGTGAAAATTTTGAATACTTTAAACAAAATTTAATTTTACTTAAGGAGGAAAGGAAAAAACTTTTATTGTCCCAGACTTCGAGGGGGGGAAGTATAAACTGAAAGAATGTGATTTCATTTTGTGATTGCAATGAGACGACTTGAACATTGCAAAGGCTTTTGAATTTTTTAACTAAAAAAAAAAAAAGAGGCATAACCAAAAATTTAAAAGCCACTGGAAATTTTAATTTTGGTAGAAAAAACATTGTCTATAAGTTGCATTTTTCCTCTCTATAGGGAAATGATGGGGAAGATAGCTGGAAAATTTTGCTTAAGATTTTTAAATACAGCATGTTTTAATCAACTCATAATTAATTACTTTCTATTATTGTTGCTTTTGGGCAGTTTCTGCAATGTTTTCAGTTAGATGTAGAAAGGCACGGCTCCCAAGGGCTGCACAAATCCAATTTTAGCTGTAAAGGAATGAGTAAGGTACAGGCAATCACTGATGAGAGAGGCTGTGAAGCAAGGAAAGGCCAGTTTCGTGTGCCTTGAACAGAAATGGTTGTAGTGTAAATGGAAGAAAGGTGAACGGGGCATAACGAGTGTGATATGACATCTTGAGGATATCAACGTATTGAGGATATGGTGGTCATCACCCTCTCAGAAAGAGCTTAGCTATGGTATCCACCCAGAGGAAAGCCACGTCCTCTGCACTCAGCAGAATGGATGTGGCAACACAGACAGAGCTCCAATGAAAACGTTTTCCCGTCCAAGTCTCAGGCTGCAGAGAGTGCCAGAGCCTTTTGCTGGTAATGGATGGCAGCAGGGAGAACAACTGTGGGAGGTGTGACCAGGTGGATGATTTGCTCAGCCTGGTGGAAGAGCTATGATTAGAAGCGGAAAAGTTAAGGAGCATTGGGGAGTCCAAGAAAGAGATAGACTGGTGGAACCATGCTCTGCCCTGCCTGCAGCAGAAATGGGAACAATCACCAGAAAAAAAAAAAGGTCAAGGGCATCTTGTATCCTCCCCCCACCAGGCTGAAGGCAGTAGCTTAAAGGAAAGGAGTGGATGGAGGAAAGTCCACGCTTGGGATGGCAAGCAAACCCCTTCCTTGCCCACCTTGCCTTCTCAGGTGCCTCTACAGCAGATAGACAGGTACAACAACCACAGGTACAACAGCACCTCATACAACAGGTATATATCCCACCCAAAGGTACTGAGGGAGGTGGCAGAAGTGCTCACCAAGCCACTTTCCATCATTTATCAGCAGTTCTGCCTAACCAGGGAGGTCCCAGTTGACTGAAGGTTAGCAAGTGTGAGGTCCATCAGCAAGAAAGTTAGAAGGAGGATCCAGGGAATTACGAGCCTGTCAGTGTGACCTCAGTGACAGGGAAGGTTATAGGGCAGATCATATTGAGTGCCATCACACAGCGCGTACGGGACAACCAGGTGATCAGGCCCAGTCAGTGTGGGTTTAAGAAAGGCAGATCCTGTTTGACTAACCTGACCTCACAGAATCATAGAATCATATAAAAGTTCGGGTTGAAAGGGATCTTTAAAGGTCATTTAGTCCAATCCCCCTGCAATGAGCAGGGACAACTAGATCAGGTTGCTCAGAGCCCCGTCCAACCTGACCTTTAGTGTTTCCAGGGATGGGGCATCTACCACCTCTCTGGGCAACCCGTGCCAGTGTCTCACTACTTTCAGAGGAAAAAATTTCTTCCGTATGTCTAGTCTAAATCTATCCTCTTTTAGTTTAAAACCATTACTGCTTGTCCTATTGCAACAGTCCCTGCAACAGTGTCTGTCCCCATCTTTCTTATTAGCCTCCTTTAAGTACTGGAAGGCTGCAATAAGGCTTCCCTGGAGCCTTCTCTTCTCCAACAACCTTAACTCTCTCATCCTGCCTTCATAGGAGAGGTGCTCCAGCCCTCTGACCGTTTTTTGTGTCCTTCCTCTGGACCTGCTCCAATGAGTCCATGTCTTTCTTGTGCTGAGGGCTCCAGAGCTGGACACAGTTCTCCAGGTGGGGTCTCACCAGAGCGGAGTAGAGGGACAGAATCACCTCCCTCAACCTGCTGGCCATGCTTCTTTTGATGCGGCCCAGGATGCAGCAGGTTTTCTGGGCTGCACATTGTTGGCTCATGTCTAGCTTTTCATCCACCAATACCCCCAAGTCCTTCTTGCCAGGGCCACTATCAACCCCTTCATCCTCCAGCCTGCATTGATACTGGGGATTGCCCCAACCCAGGTGCAGGACCTTGCACTCTGCCTTGTTCAGCCTCATGACGTTCATGTGGGCCCACTTCTTGAGCTTGTCCAGGTCCCTCTGGATGGCATCCTGCCCTCAGGCATGTCAACTGCACCACTCAGCTTGGTGTCATCTGCAAACTTGCTGAGGGTGCACTCAACCCGCTATGTCATTGATGAAGATATTGAACAGTACAGGTCGCACTACAGACTCCTGGGGAGACCACTTGTCACTGATCTCCATCTGGACATTGAGCCATTGACCACTACCCTCTGGATGTGACCATCCAACTAATTTCTCATCCACCAAACAATCCATCCATCAAATCTATATCTCCCCAATTTAGAGAGAAGGATGTTGTGGGGGACTGTGTCAAAGGACTTGCAGAAATCCAGATAGGCGACATCTGTAGCTCTTTCCTTGTCCACTGATGTAGGCAGGGAGCAGGTTGTTGGACAGTAGCCTATAAACAGTGACTGCCACGTGGCTGAGGAACTGTAACAGCAAAGTATTGTTGTTGGCTTTCTTTATTCCTTGCTAGTTGTCTAATTTTGACCACTGTTGGAATCTGCTGGGCCAGACAATCCACTGGACTGTCCTGATACATCCATTCCTATTAGCAGTCTCTGCACAAACTCACCCCTGAACTCCATCAGCCAACTGTGCCACCAAAGTAGAGAAGCTGCAAATATTAATGGATAAAAGAATAGTAGGAGGCTTGTAGTTCCTCTTCTATATACTTCCTCAAGTGCCTGTGATATCGCTCTTAGCTAGAAAACTGCCTGGCTGTGATGTCCACATGGTGGTAGAAGACATGTTTTGAGGCATGAGCTTGGGTTATGGCTCTGAAATCTTTCTTAGCATGACCTTCCTCTCTCCTCAGATTTATAGATTAGAGCTCTGGTGAAGGCAGCGTGGTTGCAATGCTAAAGACTCTTGAAAAGCTTTTAGCAGCTTGAATTCTACAGCCAATTTATTGCTGAGTAAAGCCTTGAGTTAGTAACAAAGAAAAAAAAATAGTTGATTGACTGAGGATATTGGGCTGTAAAAGTGACTTAATTTTCATCACACTTCACTAATAGCAAAATTACATGTTAGAGGTACAAACAGCTTAGGGAAAAAGGATGTTAATGCTGCTGTTAGAAAGTTATTCTGGGACTCTCTGCACATTGAAAACTGATTACATTTCAACACGGTACCACACGCTGTCCTGATTGCAAAGTCATACATTTCCTGAACACAAAATAAATAAAGGCTCCTGCTTTCACCATTATTGAGAACCCATGCGTATTGCCCACCCCTGTTCCACACTACAAAATGAAATGCTTCAACTGTTTCAGCAGTGAAAGATGCCAGGCCAATGGATGTGTTTCAGTGTTTTCTTTATCTATCTTTTCCTCCTGAGGAAGATTCATCATGAAACCATTGGAACAGAATCCAGGAGACTGGATTTGAATTTTTAGCTGTGTCACAGACTCGTCATGGGATTTTTGGAGAAATTGTGTGCTTTGTGTCTGTCTTCCATCTCTTTGGCAGAGCTGCTAGAGACTTTTGGACAAATTTGGTTTTAAAATGCTGTGTTATTAGTATAACTTTTTTAATGACAGCTACTAGTAGTTTTGATATGTTAACCAATGTTCTTGACTTTCAAAACTGAAAAGAATGTGGTTTTTTTTTTAATTCTCTGGGAAATTCTGACAGCACTAATATTTGTAAATTCAAAAGGACCAGGGATCACTGATCACTGGAAATCTATTACCGGTTAAACTTTTATGATGTGGTTAATTCATGTTTTTGCACTCTTAAACAGAACAAGTTTCATAGCTGACTCATACCAGGGATCTTTGTCACCAGGCAGTTTGCATGTGGTTACTCTGGTTTTGGAGCCTAAAAATGCTTAAGAGCATGGATGGAGTCCAGCTTGTGATAGCTGGCTTCAGTGGCAAGGAATAACTCTGGACATTTTTAATTTACTGGTGAAAACGTAGTCTTGCTTTTCCTCCATTGAAAATAATTTTTGTTTCTTGATATAAAAACAAAAGGAGTAGAATAGCAAATACCATTTCCTCTGAATTGAATAAAGAGTTTCTACTGGCCCAAAAAACATTATTTTCAATAGCTCATAAAATTTGGAAGAATTTAACTTTCAATTCCACTTTTTTCTCCTTAAATCAATAACAATAATCAAAGCCTGGGAAAAATGTTGATATGCTCAGCTATAGCAGTTTCTACCCAGTCACCATGCAAACTAAGTCTTGTTTACACCATAAATTGGGTGCAAATTAAATTTGAGTAGACAAAATTTTAATCTTCACTGGATTGCTGACCTGGTAGATGATACTGGGCAAGTCAAGAAATCTATTTCCTTTATAAACTTTTGTTTTTCTTTTTAATTTAGAGGGAAAGAAACAGTTTATACAGTATTTATTTGTCAATGCCCAACACAATGGGACCAGTTTAAGTTGCTAATGTACTATAGCCATAAGTATATATATATTCTTGACATAGGCAATGTATGAAGTTTGGGTGACTTAAACAGACAACTGGAAAACCCTACCTATCCATATGCTGATTTTCCCTATAGTGCTCACAAGTCTTCCATATCCTACTTTTCTATACTGGGGACCAACTGCTACATAACATTAATTGGATCTTTCTTTCTCCCTGCAGCTTGAATCAGAGATTAAATCTCAGCCTTGCAGTACTGGTTACTGCCTTGTGGAAACAATCAAAGAAAATACACACACCACTACCCTGTTTCTGTCAAACTGTATCACACACTATTTAATTTAAAAGAGAAACTCACATAAATTCTTAATATGGGGAGCCTAAGCAGAAAAGTCAATATTTTGTCAGATTTTTATGAAACATTGAGGTAGAAAAGTTGTGAAGTGTTTTAGATTGCCTATAAACGGAGGTCTTTTCTGTACCTTGGATTAGTGCTTGTCCAAGGCTTAGTAAAGCCAAGACATCAGATATGCCACCAGGTTTCCAGCAATAAGATCTAAAATTAGGTGCTGGAGTGCAGAAAATCTAGATTTGCACCTTTTTCCTTATAAATGTTCAACACAATTCTGTGTGTCAAACTATATTTTCGATTTAAAAATAATGAATGATTAAACTTATTTTCACTGAACTCTTTTTTAAAGTTCAAGTTTTCTGAGTCCTTGAGCTGAGTTTTCTTGCAAATACTTCAGTCAAAACACCTCAGGACGCCCACACACAGTTTTAGACAGACTGGGGGCACAACTAAAGATACTAATATATTCAGATAATTTTTAAGAAGAAGAAATTATTAAAAATGCTTAAGACTGAGTAACTGGAATGATAAGTAGACATTTGAGTAAGAATTGTAGATGGAATATCGAAAACCTACAATAAGTATTTGGAAGAATATATCCTCTTGCTAATGGAGAAATATAATCACATACTATTAAAACAAATAATATACTTAATGGAACATTAGTTAATTACAAACCTTATAAGTTCTTCCAAATTTCTAGACATACTCGTGTCACATTTATACTTGCTTTTTCTTCTGCCAGCTGTGTTTTGGGTAGCTCTTCATCTTTGCTGCTATTTGTCTCTCAAGGTAGATGTATGGAGACAATTATCACTTTTCAGCACCCATTTGATTACTAAATAAGCAGAGCTCTTTTCAGCTGAATATAGTCCTTTTTATAGGGCAAGCACAGCATCATGTTTTCTAGTTTGTTTATAACTTCTGAAGTATCTACAGGCAAGATTTGGGAGGAACAATTTCTGTTCTCTAGAACATCCTTCTAGATGACCATTTTTGAACAGTTTTCCAAAATTGTTCTTGATCTCCCTGAAAGTCTTTCAGTGACAAAGAGAAAAACTATAGGGCAGGAGAGATCTCTTTCCTAGGAAGGTGTTTGGGGTGACAGTGGTAAGGTGACATGCCTTACAGAACATCACACAACAGGATTTTGATCTCGACTTTAAATGGCTACTTTAAAACAAAACTTAAATAATACATGAATAATCTAGTCTTTGATCCTTTAAATCACAGTTATGGAATTTGGCATTTGGATACTTGTCACAGAGGCAAGTAATGAGCTCCTTATTTAACTTGAATGACTGAATAGCCACTGCCCTAATTCTGCCTACTAGCCTCCAAGTATATTTTGACTTCAGTTGCTTTGCTGCTCAACTTCTCCAATTTGCAGGATTCTGGTTAAACTCTAATTCTCTGAATGTCAAAATACATCAGTAACAGGAATAAAAAGCTATGAAATAATTTCACATGAAATCAACGAACAGAAATACAGAATAAATGTCCTAGCTACATTTCAGAGATTGCACAAACCCTTAAGGGACAGCAGGGCTTGATGAAAATGTATACAATTAAAGGAAAGAGCCTGAGGTGGTAGGTGCCTAAGTACCATGAGGCCGTTCATAGAGATAGTTCAGAGGTTTGGGGCAAATTTTCCATCAGAAAATGTCAGTTCATTGGGACTGAAACTTTTAACAAAAATGTGTTGGTCTTGATGAAACTTCCACTGGGAAAAGTATCTAAGCTCAAACATAGAATTTCTGTAAGAAAGAGAATACACGAGCTACCTTAAACACTTGAATGTTGGAAGAGTCTTGCCCAACTTCAAATAATTCAAATGCAACTGTAAACACTTTTACAGCTTATTTGGACAAATACACACTTAAATAATTTTTTATAACATTTTTCATACACTCAATTTGTAATTTCTCTGACAAAATCCAGGTATTCCATCTGTAAATATGAAATTTAGCAGGAAGATATGATCTCCATTCAGGCTTCTGAATGTTACGTAACTATGGAAATTGTCTGGGCTAGGAAAAAAACAGCCAACTGATTTGCAGAGTCAAAACCAGGTCAAAACTGGTGGTTCCCTGTCTGCAAGAAAAAAATACCAAAGACCCTTGGGGAGGCTGAAGGATTTTGTTCACAGAGGCTTTTGCCTGGCAGCAGAAAGCAATATTTGGAGAAGTGGGGGTAAAGAGAACTGAAAGCAGGGAGCAGCAGGCAGATATCAATTTAAATAAATCAGGAATGGAACCGGGAAAAGCAGGGGCAGACTAGTCCTAACAAGAGAAGAACCGAAAGTGGGAATCCCTGGATGCTTGTCATGGGCGCATACAGTGTAATCTTTTTGAGTGGTCTTGCTAGGGTTTCATTTTCATTTTAGGCAAATTTTGAAATGAATGGGAAACACGTACAAAAGACTATAAAGATAGTTATTATTTAAAATCAAATGTATTTTTCTACATTTTTGTTAATAGAGCTTTGTTCCTAAATGAAGCTAAGGTCTGCTTTTGTGAGATTTTGTGTATAAGCATAAAGATAGTCTCTGTACTGGAAAGCATCTAATATATGTAGAGAACAAAGTGTTACAGTAGCATTCAGTGGCTCACGCAGGGAGCCACAGCAAAAATGGGAATTTATGCTGGAGCTCTTGAACTTTATTCTAGTGCTTTTGTCAAGTAGAAAACCATCCTTCCTCTTCAACCTTGCTTACTTTGAATGTTACTATGTGTATCTTTGTAAGTGACTGAAACCCTCTGACTTTAATCTACGACTGCAAGTAAGATTGGGTACGTGGTACTGCAAATTAGATCTGTTACAGGTCACTTGTCCCCCAGTAACTTACATCTTCGTTTGAGCACTTGTTATTACATTTCTGTATTCTTTCCACACGACACAATGCTCCATCTGTACATTGGATTTAACACATTTTTACAGACTATGTTCATTGGCAGTTGTTTATTATTTACCACATGGCAGGAGAAAATAGTATTTCATGCCCATTTCCTAACTGGAGCAGTGCACTGGGGTAACGGGAGGTGTGACAGACCACTGAGGGAGATGCCAGCGGGTTTGTGGCACTCGCAAACCTTCAAGCTGCTTTCAGCAGGTTATCTTTTTTAAGCTCCTTTAAGTCTTACCATCACAAATTTCCCATGGGATACTGTCTGAGTGATCTGACTTCAAAATCTACAGTTTATTTAAAAGCTGGCATTTTGGTATCTTTTTTTTTTTTTTGCAAAACTGAGGTACAAAGTGGCACATTAAGAATGTTTAATAGTTGTGCAGCTGCTTTTTGCATGTTGGGGAAGTTCTTTGTTCCCTTGATTATTTTTTTTTTTTTTGTCATTTTTTCAATTATAATTCTCAGACTTTGGGAGGGACATTTTTTAATGGTTGGCTTGTTTTTTTTTTTTTCTTTGATTTGGTTTTCTTCTAGTTTCAGTTTGAATTTTTTACAGGAAAAGAAAATGGCTACTACCTTTAAGCACTTCCATCTTTTGGAGTATGGTTGAAGGTTTTACCTCTTTTTTCAGCAAAGGCGGCTTAATGATTGCAGTAGAAAGGAGCCTTACAGACAGCAGAATGAATTCAGCAGTTACTGGAGATGGTTGAGAACATCATAACAAATTTCCAAAATTACTTTGGAAAATTTTGGTTAACTATCCGAGATATGCTTTCCAGTTTGGGGTCTCTTTGTATTCCCTTGGACTGGAAAAAGAAGTGTAAGAAGTTCTAGCCCCAAGGTTATTACTGAGTATTTGTCTTCTTAAAGTTTGTTCTTGCTCTACTCTTAGTGAAAACAGGGAGGACTGAAAATAATTTAGCCAAACAATCCAGCTGTTGGTTACTTCATTAAGTTGAAATAGATTGACACATTTGTGTATGAAGTTTCTGTAAGTAGCAGTTGCAAATTAATAGATCTTGCTAATGGTCCTTGCAGGGGAGCTTGCACTTCAGAATATAGATTCTTCAGGTCATTATTGCCAAAATGACTAGATTAAAAATATCTGTTGAGGAAACTGACTGATTTCGTGAAACAAAACGTTATGAAAATGTACTTGTTGAACACTGATGGCAAGCAAGGACAGAACTGATAGTTGGCAGAAAGAATGCAATAGATACTATCAGCTACAACTGGTATGAATTTAAAAGAAATTCTAATGGCAACACAAAGCTTGCATGGATTTTCTGTTTTGTTGATTGAAATTTTAAACAGCACTTTTTATCTTCTGTTTAGAGCACACAACTAATTTTTTTTTCATTCGTCTTCTTCTGTTGATGCCTTCTTGGGAAGCCTGTAATGCTTCTCTGGGCTTTTTTTACTTATACTTTGGGGTTTGCCTGGTTGGGCAACAGCCCTCTATGCTGCTGTGGGCGATCTTTACTCAGGATTCCCAGATGATCAGATCTCGCTGCCTAGCTGATTGCATTGATTTTGCTGAATTTGTGGTCGTTCTACTGTACAGCTGGTAATAGGAAGGTGAAACCACCCTAGAATTTGGATATGTGTGAATCCTTGGATATATTTCCACGCACACCCATCTTCTCCTTCACCCACCCACCCACAGACACATGCACACACCCACACGCAACCTTTATATTCGATTAGATCAGGCAGAGAATTAATACATTCACTCATAGTGTTCCCTACCTGTTAGTTACCTTTGGCTAAGGTGTGCTTCATTTAGGTATTTATGTCAATAGTCTTGTGAAGCCCTAGACTTCACGTTTGCTACTCATTAGTCTGTGCCCAGAACGTCCTGCCAGGGCTCTGCGTGGACAGGCAGTCTGCATTCGGCTGTGGGTAAAGGACAGCATGTGTTTGCTTTTCCCCAGAAGCAGAGCACAGCTCAGACTATATCCACTTCTCAGTTACTCAGTTATTCCCTGGGGAAACCCAGCCCAGCTCCTCTTTCCCAGCAAAGCTCTACCTTCTCCCTGCCCCTGCAGACAGGAGGCAGCAGTTCAGGCAAATTTCCTCTCACGGAGCTTTTTGTTCCTTTATTCCCCGATTTAGCTACACAGGGAGATTCACCACTAGCCCCTTAATATTTCATGCTAAATGTGTTAGGTTTTAGACCTCAAAAGTCCTGAGACAGAGGAAGAGCTGAGAGGGTGGTTTTGTGACCTGTGGGAGTCGCTGAAATTCTGCAGCTCTGTTTTCATACAGCATCCATGGAGCAAATTCATTGCTGGCCCTTGGGAGGCAAGAAACATTTCTGGTACCCAGACCTGGTAATTCCCATGGGACTCAGAACCATTACTGGAGTGTGTGCTTTGAGAAGGATTTTTCCTTTAATGTCCATTTAATGAGCAAACATCAACTTAAATGAAGTCTCCCTTACAGCCTGCTGCTCACGTTTAGCTGTGGTTGATCTCTTCCATTTTCTTAATTTGCTTTTAACGTGCTCAAATGTTTTGAAGTTTGCTGACATGCAAATAGTGGAATTCATGCTCTTTAAAGATCAGGGCTGCTCATTTTGCCTTTGTTTTACACACGAAGAAAAAACTTTTTTATTTCATTTGTAGTATTGTGTCTGTGCTGCATATCATTTTTTTTTCTCTTTGTTTTTTAAAATTTATTGAAGGATAAGGAAACTGGAAAGAGGATTTCTCCTCCTTTATTAACTTTGAAACACATTTGTAAGTGATTATTTGCAAACAGTCTTTAAAAAAGTGCATCTACAGTCTGTTCTTTAATACAATTTATTTTCCTCTACTCTTGATGTGAACGAGTTTATCATACTAAGGTTTCTGTACACAGCAGCTCAGCTGTTGTTTGTTAGGAAAAAAAACAAGGAAAAAAACCAATGAAGTATTTCCTTTGGGGGAAAAGATAGATACACAAAATTTCACGGGCTTCAAAAAGCTGGAGAAAGAATAGGCCAGACTTTGTTCTGACTAAGCTAGAGATGTCCTTCAAGTAAGTACTTCCTTAGTTGAGCTTCTTTTAAGCTTATATTTTAAACTAGAATGAGTTGTGGCATACACATCCGTTAAAAGTTGGATAGCATAGATTGCATTTAAATCCCCCAAGCTCTGAAGAACTGTTGTCTGTGCTCAACTTCTTTTTTGAAGGGGTAGAAACAGATACATTGCCATGGGCTTTTCTTTGGTCACATTTAATCTACTAGCAAAAATGTGCATGTAGGGAGCAATTGGAACCAACAGCCTGCAAAAAAAAAAAAAAGTTCTGTGTTTTTTCCTCCTAATTATTTAAGATTTAACAAGTTCTATCAAGTATTTTACCCTAATTATTTAAGATTTGACAAGTACTGTAAAGAACAAGGCTGTCTAAATAAAATTATGAGGTATATACATGTTCATGTTCCCTGCTGATGGGACCTACGTCGTTACAGGCTGAGATGTACTAATTAATCCCAACCAAAGATTTGTCCTCTCAATTAGCAGTCCCTTAGATATGCTGTCTGGTTGATCTACGGCTGCCTCATGGGAAATATCCAGGTTATGCAAGTTTTATGATTCTGACCCCCTAGGCCAGTTACAAAGTTATTTCAAGGAGAGGAGCTGATGTGTTTTGCAGCGAGTAATAGCTGCATGCAGTGCTTTAGGGCAAATCTCCATCAGGTAACTGCAACAGAAGGCTGGAGGCAGCATCCAAAGTAAGAGGAGAAATGTGCCCTCAGCCTGGCACACTGCAAATTTCACCTCTGAACCACACAAAGTCCCTCATAATTTCAGCGTTGCTAGAAATCTGGGAAAGGGCATTTATGTTCCCGTGACTGGAAGAGAAAGTGTTTCTGTAGTCGTCTTAAAATCCATTTTTAATTCCACCTAGTAAATATACGTTTGTATGTAAATAGGTCTATAATTACTTCATAGACATGGCTCACGCATGCTATCAGTGAGGTCTGAAGAGTTTTAGTAACCCTTTTGCTAGCAGGAAGATATAACACACCTTATCTGCCCAAGGATTATCCCAACTTGCCAACGGGGCAATCAGAAGGGCACGTACTTTCTTAAGGGAGGGGCTCAAGATACTGAACTGGATTATGGTTTAGTTGTGTCAATCTACCCATCCACCCATCCATTTTTTTTCTCCTCAAATCCAGTTTTCTCCTAGACATCGTTATTACCCTTCATTTCTGTCACTGCCTTCACAGAAGAGTGAATTTACCCGTGGGATACGACACACAGAGATGCAGCCAATCTCCCCTCTTCACCCAGGCTAAGACAAGAGGCCAGATCCTGTGCATACTTAAACTAACCCTATAGAAATTGAAGACATTAAACTAAAGTGAGATTGGAGCGCCAGAGTGGAGAATGTTGCTCTGAAATCTCAGTTGTGACTCTCTCTGAGGAAGATGTTCATCCTTCCTCATCGCTCACGAACGGAGTCTGGGCTTATCGCTTCTCTCTTGCTCAAAGCCCCGGCTGCCACCGAGAGACCAAAGCATAAGAGCGCTGGGATTAAACTGTATGCTTTAATACTTTTCTATCCTATTAGCACGGTGCTTAAATATGCTGGGGAATTTAAGAATGATTCAAATTACACACTTGAAGACTTTTTAGCGCTTGGGAAGAAAATAGAATTTCTGACTGATGGAGCCCAGATCTTTTCCCAGTTGTACCTCTGTGACCTGCACATGCCGGTAATGTAGTGGAGGGGGCGGCTGAGCCTCCAAGGGATTTTTAATTTCAAAATGGATGGCAAATACCAATTCACTAATAAATCATCTATAGCAGTTCTGCAAGAAAGAAAAAAAGGCTCAAGGCATCTAATTTTGGTCTTGTGTACTTTTGCCCACCCTCTGGGTTCATAGAGTTAACAGTTGTTTGAAGTAGGTGTGGGCAGATGGCCAGCCACATCAAGAGTTGAGACTTGTTGTTCATATAAATTTCATTTTAATTGAATGCATAGTGAGAGATGGATCAGTCAGTATGATTTTTCCCTAGGACCTTATTCTTGCGCTTCTGTTCCATGGCAGTAGTTTCTTTTGGGCAAGAAAACTCATATAGATTTATTGCCTTTCTCTTTCCTGTGCAACCTTGCCTAATAAGACTGTTGCAGTGGCTGCAGCCTGTAAAATTAGCCTGTGAACTCTTTGTATCCTTGTCTGTCTGTCTCAATCTCCCTCAGATCAGCCGAGTGAGAAGACTTAACTGTGAGCATATGTCTTTTTTTTTATAGCCCAGTGTTGGTTTAGGCGGCAGACTGATGAAATGCAGCAGGGGTTTCTGTTTCACATTCAAACTGCAGTGCATTTCTTTCTTTCCCTTTCCGTTCAGTGGGCTATCCACTAATATCCCTAAAATCAGCAATTATAATGTACACATGCAGCACATAACTATGATGTACCTACGACTTTTCAGATGGCACTGCCAGAGTAACTTAATTGTCTTACGGCTATAACACCCATTTGCACAAATTCCCATTTTATATGTACAGTTTGGCTGTGACATAGAAACAAATGAGAATTAATGGCTTCAGAACCAATGTAGTGATAAATATTGGCAGCGAAGTGATTTGCTGGCTATCTACTAAGGTTTTTAATTGATCTACAGGTGTTTTATATACATACAGCTTGCTCTTCAGCTTAGATACTTAATGAAAGTTCATGGCCTCATCCTGTTCAATATCAGTCTTTCAGTAGCTATATGGTCGATAAAGTGACACCTCTGCTCAAATGACTGGCATGCCAGAGCTTTATTAAATATTCAGATGTCTGGACTGTACATATGCATATCAGTTTATGCCTTATTTGGTTCAACAAACCCCCAAAGTGTCCTTTCGTATGCATATAAGTGCTGTGAGTTCTCTCCTAGTTTGCATGCGTGATTTGTACTAAACTCAAGAGAAATAACATATGCTTATGGGCAAGGAGAATTGATCCATTTTAAAATTATGTAATCTGTTATTTTTTGGAGTTATAGAGTGAGTTCTGTGGATTTTTTTACCCCTGACTAGAGTATTTTGGGTAGTTACTCTTGAACTTCAATAAGGTATGTAATGCCCATATAGGGAACTTGCTTTT
Source organism: Charadrius vociferus (assembly GCF_000708025.1). Taxonomy (NCBI): domain Eukaryota; kingdom Metazoa; phylum Chordata; class Aves; order Charadriiformes; family Charadriidae; genus Charadrius; species Charadrius vociferus. Next base: position 565,470 of record NW_009648925.1, on the reverse strand, counting down.
CTAATAACTATTTGCACCCCTCATTAATGCCTGTATTAGCCAGATCCCCACTGACTAAGACAACATCCAGAGTAACTTTTTGCTTCAGACTAACAGAATGAGGATGCTTTGTGCTGCAGGCACTGGCCTGCTGTTAAAAAAAAATGGAGCTCAGTTCCTGGCTGCGTCACACCGTGTGTAATGATAGGTGAGTCTTCTAGCACCAGGTCTTTCACAATGCCTAAAGCACCAAGTGAGTATATATTTGCGTTTTCTAACACAACAAGGGATTGACTTCCTTGGAGCTTTTCAGCATTCTTCTAGAAAGCACAGCTCCAAGTCCAGCAAGCCTCCCAGGAGTCACCCCTACTGCCCTTCTTCCTATGTGCTGATGCCATGCCCAGAGCAAGGGTGTTCCAGACACCTTCAAAGCTTCCTAATTAACTCTTAAAAAATACAAAAAAAGAGTTAAACAGAGAGGTTTTAAGTCTACAGGATTCCCAGAAGCTACCACAGTAAAACTTCCTTTTCAAACTAGACTCAAGGTAAAGGTGTGGCTAATATCACGCCTCTCTGTCAAAATTACCACTTGGATTGACAGGTGGCAATTTTCATCACAAGCTCTGAATGACTGTCGAAGTAGTCCTCCACAGTGGGATATCCTAAAGACACACAGGTAGTAGGGTCAAAATGTACACAACAAAAGGCATCTGACACTGTTTTCCTGTACAATGTCTGATTTTCCCTCATGAGGCAGAAATTATTAACTATATTTTTGCTGATTTAAGATGATGTGACAGGTGAAAAAGATTTTCATTATTTTCCTGTACTATTTTTTTCACTCTGACTACTAACAATAAAAAAAAAATATATCCATCATTCTTATGCTGAATAATCACTGTAGAAACAAATGATGTATTATCCTAAAGAGTTTGGAAGTAACTGTCTTAACTTCAGGCAAGGGGATGGTTACTCCATGTACAGGACAGACTCCTGTGCTCTCGTTTCCTGCTAATCTTGCCGTGATTGGGAATTCATTGCGCTTGAGTTATTGCAGCCCGTGTTTAGGTAGCGTGTTTCACATCTGACTACGCTGTCAGGTACACTGAAGTGGTTGATGAAATAAGATGCCTGAGAACCCACTCAGCCAAGACGTGCCATCTGCTTCCTGATGACTGACAACAGTGAAAGTCTCTTGTGCTACTGCCAGCGGTATTGTCCCTTTCAAATAACATTGTGCAGTGCCAGAGTTATTCCATGCCATGTCGTTAAAGCTGGGAAGGACTCGGACTTTCTGTTTCACGAACAATTTTGCAATTTCTAGTCTTGTTCCTCTAGTTCAAAAAAATGTGTACAACTCAAGTACTTTTTTCTCATTTTCTACATCCAAGTTTTTGCAATTTTTTTGTTCAAGGAAGGAAACAGTAATATTTTGAAAAGTAATTTTAATTGAAAAATAGAAAGATTTCACACTGATATGAGCACACTGCTAATTCTTTTTCTAAATGATATGGGAAGAGGGTATTTTTAGTGGCTTTATGCAAAATATTTAAATGACAATACTCAGCTCTGACTCTGGTGTTGCTATGTATGTCTCTGCTTCAGTGCAACGGTGATGCACTCTGTGGATTGTTCATGTATCAAGTGTCAACTTGTCAAAAATAGTAGGTAAAAATTGTACTAGATGCTACGAATTTTTAACAGAAAAAGTGTAAGATAGACTAACCTTCTGCTTGCAGAAATCATTCAACTTCTGACAGTCTCCAGCACCCCAAGACAGGGGCTGCTCTAGTGGAACACACATCAACTTCCTATTAGATTTCTGAAAAACACAATATGGCAGTAGTCCTAAATTGGGAGTTTAAGAGGGAAATCACAGAAACACCTTGTTTCCTGGGCCAGCACTTGCTTAACAAATTGATTGCATTCATTGAAGTGAATACCAAATGGTGCATTTTTCAGGCATGGCTGAGGAAAATAAAATTGCAAGCAGCCACCAGAAGAAATGGTGTCACTTTCTCTGTGTCCCTGTTGCCCTCCATGCCTGTTTCCACATTCCCACCTTTTCCTTTTGCACCAGGACTGGGGCTGGTGAGCCAGTTTCAATCTCTAAATAAGCAGAAAGCAAATTGTTTTGGTTTTGTCTTGGGTTTTGTGTTTTGTTGGGGTTTTTTTGTTAGTTTGGTGTGAATTGCTAAACTTATTTATCAGCGTGAGAAGTTGATTGCAAATGCTGCCTAACTGTTTCTATTCCTTCACCTCCTCCTCAGCTGTGCTAGCACAGATATTTTTGCATCCATGCCTTAAACTACCTCAAGGGATTGGTAAAGGTTTAAAATAACCTAGTAAAAAATGGCTATTATTATTCTGGATCAGTTCTCCCCACAGTGTCACGAACAATTGGACCAGGATGCCTAAATGGGAGATGTCGGAAGAAGCTGGGTGGTCAGGAGAGGGAGAGGAGAAGGGCACAGGCTGATGAAACTAATGGATGTCAAATCCGCACTTAGCAACCACTTGGATATCCACACAGGGAGGTAAAGAGCATAGTTGGTATGACACAAATTCACATCCTGGGTTGACTTGTGTTTTCCCTCAATGCAGAAGAAGCCTTAGCTACTGTGATAATAAAAAGTTTCACTGACAGAGCCACTGCGAAGCATTTGAAAGGGTTTGCTGTTCTTTGGTGCACCTGGAGTAAGAAGCAGAAAGCAAGCTATGCTAATACACTGTTATGTGTTCTGTTCTTTGGGATTTATTTATTTTTACATTTAAGACATCTTGCAACTGCTAGGAGCTGAGGGTGGACTTAAAAATAGAAAGAGACTAAGTGTATTGAATGAAATAACCTCTAAGTAGACTACCATGTCTGGCTTGTTCCTTTGCAGTGCATTGTGTGTCTAATAAAACATCAGATATTTTGAATTCTACAGTGTTTTCAGCCTGAAACTTCTGTGTATGTCCCATTATGGACCATGATGGGGAATCTGACACAAGCCCTGGGTTTTCTAAATACATAAAACCGCATACAGAAAATGACTGAAAGTAATCTGGATTTCGAGTTCTCTGGAACAGATATAAAGGCCATATTACTAAGAGCCGCTGAGCACTGTCAACACCTATTAGGTTGCTTACTAAAATCTCTTGTATCATTTAAGACTGTTCTTTCATTTAAATCTGAAATAGTTTCTATCCCATGAGAAGTAGATGGAGGCAAGGCACTTTATTCAGCTTCATCACTGAGATGCAGGGAAGCTGACAGTCAGACTCATGCCTAAGACTTCTCTTCCGGTCCTCACTAAGCGGATTTACTATTGTAACATAATTTAAAAAAATTTAAAATCTTTTTCTTTATTTTTTTTCAGTTGCACATTTGGTACTTCTGCTCCCTGAGATTTGCTCACGGTCATCTGCTAATGGTAGTAAGTCGTTTTAACATTGTGTGGTCATACTGCTCTTTGCTCTAATTGTAAAGTCACAGAAGCATCTGTCCCTTCAACACGAGATGCTGGGAGCTGAAATGAACATCAGCTGCATCATCTGCAAGTTTGTCCTAATGGAATTTGGCTAAAGTGGTCAAAGTTGCTGCAGAGTAAATGAAACCGCCACATGTTTTTGACAGTTCAGATGACAGTCTAACGCAGCTCTCATAGCTCAGGATGGTATGCACCATTAGATTTACAAAATGTGAAAGAGAAGCATATGCCAGAAGCTACTGTCCTTCAGGCTTTCACATTATTTCACAACTTTCCTTGAAATTCAAACAAAGTAGAAGCCTTGAAAGATCAACCATGCACAGATATGGTTTGTCATCTGCTTAAAATACAAAAGCAGAAAAAAGCAAAAATCCCAAATGCAACTGATGGTATTTTGCTCTTTAAAGAACATCCTGTTGTATTTAGTTTCAGGGGCATGGGAGGAATTGCAAAGGGAAAAAATCTGGACACCAGTGACTGGTGTTGGTGTAATGTCTAGAGCAGAAGATGAAAGGCTGTTGAGGACTTTCCCCTTTTGCCACCTTTTCATACTCTTTTACAGTGTTTCAACTGGCTCTCCACATTGAAACAAAATGTTTTTCTGATTGGATATCCAAGATTATGTTTTATAGGTGAAGTTCTTCTAATGCAACCGCTCAGCTGGACAGCCAGACATCACACAGTGTCCACTTCAGTCCAGGGTCGCAATTTGAAATCATGGAGTGAGAACAGTACAGTTGTAAGTCTTTAACATATCTTCTATGCCTCGTAACTCTCCTTATAGGCTCCAGAGCTCGCAACTCTGTCATCTTGCAATCAGCAAGAGTAAGGTGAAGAAAGAAGCGTGCTATCACATGGGAATTTTCTTCTCAAGGCAGTAGGGACTGTCTTGTACTGGCATAGTACTCTGCATTCAGTAAAGTACTATGTCAGATGAGACTCATTTTAGAAGTTATCTTTAACAGTAGCACTCTGCATATCTACCATCACTCCCATCCCCTTAGTATTTATAAGAAATATTTACAAATCTTAATCTCTCCTATTTTTCTTTGAGATGACAGATGCATTAAAAAGGAAATGTGGCAAAAAGCTCTTCACTTCTGCTATGCAAATTATTGTGCAAAGAACGTACAAAATATAGAGAGATATATTCTTTGTGGCTCTAGTAAATGGATGTTTGGAGAAAGGAGTAATAAAGTAATCATAAATCTGTCTCAGCATGAGGTGACGGTGGGCAGAGTCCTGAGGTGGAGTAAAGAGCCCGTCTCCATTCATACCAAAGGACCTGGGCTGATTGACACCACCACAGGTGGGAAGGACCTGGGGATGTACACCAAATATATTCTACAACAAAAACAGAGAAGGAAACAAAAATCAACCTCTGAAAAAATCCCCTCCTGGTTAGAAATGTACACTGGGGAAAGTATCTATAAATAATAAATCTTTAGCTCTAAGAATGGCGGTTTTCACTAAATTTTCTTAAAGTGATATATTTCAATTTATGTCTTTAAGACCTTAATTTCCCCTCCTCCATGTGCTTTGCCCTTGAGGAAAGCTCATAAATATTTCCTTGTTATTTCACTCCTTCTTAAGTTGGTCCCTGTGAAGAGCTTGGAGGAATTTGTTTATTCACAGTGAATCCTTTCTCTCATCTGTTTTGTTCCTTTGGTCATGAATGTGAATCAGCAACACAGGGCTTTTTTTATTCTGTTTGTTCTTTAATTTCCTTTCTTTTTCTTGTTCCTTTTTTATGTTCAATATTTCACCCTTGAGCTGTCTGTTCAAACTGAGTCCGCAGCATACCGGCCACTTAGATTTAGCACGCCACCTCCTGTGAAATAATTACATATTTATTTGCATTTTGACATTAATTTTATATGGTCTTTTTTTTTTCTCCCTGAGTGTTAGAAGAATTTCCTCGCCTATTTTCACTCTATTCAATTTATGTTTAGGATGTTGTTGCGTTCCTCCTTTGAGATGCGGTGGCACTTCCTTGTCCATTGCCCCTCTGGTGTTTGGCTGGGAGAAGGGCCTTGATCAAAAGGTTTTGTTTTGTTTGTTTTTGGTTTTTTTTTAATCCAGTAACATTCTGTTTAGTATGAGTTGTAAAACAGTTTAAAATGTTGATTTTCCTTTTGTTACCTGTTTACTTACCTTCTCAGGTACTTACAAAAAGTCTGTTCAATTGCGGATGCTCTGTGCCACCATCAAAGCGTTGGGCCAAGGCTGACACCAGAGACCACGTCCTGCTGCTGGCTGCTCGTGGGTTTGCCTGGTTTTGCGTATGACTCTGGCTTGAAGCTCAGGCTCCAGCCCAGCAAAACCAAACAGCACAGCGCTCTTCTGTCCAAAGGCAGCTGGGAACAGCAGGCAGCAGGCTGGCCAAGAAATGGCTGTTCTCCACAGTTATCCTGTATCAGCCAAAAAAACCCAACAACTCTGGATTGCAAATTGTCCAGTTCTGCTCCACTAGTGACGAGGGCTGTACTGTTTGCAGATAATAATGTCACCCCACAGGGAGACACCACCGGTCGCTGCCTCCCAGCTGGTCTCAGCACTGCGGTCAGGCTGCTCATCTTCACCCCGGCGGCACGAAGCAATCGAGAACTCAAGGAGACAAGCTCGGCTATGAGGGCTGACCAACCCTGTCCCCATGTGGGCAGAAAATGCCTTCCAGTTCTCCATGAGCTTGTGGAGCATGGCTGCAGGTGAGGTGAAGGAAAGCACACTGAGGGGACAACAAGTAACACCTCCTCCTATCAGCAACAGAGCAAAGGAGGAACATGGGTAAAATTTAGGTTAATCCTGGACTAAAGTGCTCATGGAGGTGCCAGGTGCCCGTCCTGGAGCAGTGGAGCATCGCAGTCCCACAAGGGGCTGGAGCGAGCCGTTTCTGTGCTTGAGCAGACAAACTGCTCAGCTCCTTTCACACCTTCCCCTCACGGGTTTGAGTACCTTCACAAAGAGAGACATACTTCATTTTTAACATTAATAGTGCCAATTGTGATTTCTTTCCTTTAGCAAAAATATGACAATAGTGTTGGAAATTAGTCTTATTTTTCACAGCATTACAGTTCCCAGTTGTCTAAAGAAGAAGTAAAGTAAATTAAAAAACACAGCAGCCCTTTAGAAGAGCCCTTATCCTATTAAACAAATTTGAAATATTTGCCTTTGCTAGTTTTCCAAAGGCCTATTGCACTCATGAACAAGAATTATGAGAACTGGTTCTTAGGCTTTAAAAATTTACAGAGAACTTGCAAACAGATGGTTTAATGTAATCATCTCCGGTAGAAAAACAAAGCAGTTCTAGTTTCTAACTACTAACATTAATAACTCTTGTAGATAAAGGGATTTGCCTTCCTAAAAGAATCAGTTCCTCTTACAACACCCTTCTAAAATAATTTCCAGCATCTTTAATATTTGTTTTGTCTAAGTACAAATGGTGGCCTGATGCAAACCTTGCTGTAGCCCGAGGAAAGATCCAGTCTTGTTGGAGCTGGGATAACTTCTTGAAGAGTTTGGCAGCATGAGTGCATAAAAGCTCTTTTTGCTTTTATTTTAAGACTTCTTAAAAATATTCTTCTATTTTCTATTGGAGTTTGCCTGCTCTGTAGTCCAAACATCCCATCTGTACACATATTAGCATCCAGGTTGTCTCAGCTGCCCTGAGAGACTTTCCAGTTGCTAGCTGGAAGTTAGCTTCACCCCTGATTTCACTTTATTCTTGACATCACTTCACCTCTTTAAAGTACAAAAAAAGATTTTTGCATCACATTTTGCACTAGGCAGTAGCATCTGATATTTCAAGCAGTCCATATTCTCACAATAAGGGCACACAGAGAAAGGAAATAAGTATCTACCTTTGTTTTGGAAAAGGAAACAAGAAATACAGAATGGTGTGAATATTCAAAGGACTTAAATTGATTATAAAACCCAACCCACCTGTTAGAAATATTTTTTCAGGATAATTTTTCTCCTGTTCTCAAGTGAATTTGATATTAATGCAGGACTTTGCTTCATCGTAGCCCTGCTCCTCCCCCTAAACTCCAAATGAAGCTAGACGCAGAGCGTGTATTGCTAGAGCCACTAGTTGCATGGAAAACTTAAAACAGTTTCAGAGCTGCAAGCTCATCCGCTTAAGGATATTACTAAGGAACCAGATGGAGGATAGTTTTCCATAGCTAACCATCTGGGCCCTGCAATGATACACTCTGCCCTAAGCATTACTATGGGAATTGGCTTCATAATGGGAAAAAGCAGAGAAAAAGAGACAAGCAGAGAAAGAAAGAGCATAATATTTTATATTGCAAAATGTGCAGTCAAAGAGTCACCATTTTGTCACACATTGAAGTTCCCTGAACTCTGTGTTTATAATCTGTGGGATAAAAGGAAGGGAAAATGGGAGTTTGATGGTTAATACAGCATCAGAGCCAGCTGTTAAGGAAATCAGAGACGGTATATTGTTTTTAGTGGAACTTCGATTGGGTTATTGGACGTCAAAGTGCAAAGGAATAGGGCAACACTTTCTGATAGGGTTACTAATTGTTTACACAGATATTGTAATTTTAGGTCTGCTGGGTTATTTTTTGGAGTTCTGCACTTCAGGGCTTCCAGGCAGTTCTGTGTCCACAGCTGAGAACTGCAGAAGTTTGCAGAGACCAGAGGAAGGTAAGAAATAGGGGATGCTCCTTTAGGGTTGTGGAAAACACCAAATTCCTGGTAACCAGATGAGGTCAAAGCAAAACGTAGAATGAGTGGATTTTCTGAGCAGTCCTGCTCTATGCTCTTAATGTGAAATCTACAGGTAAAAGGATTTTAGGTGTTAGATATACGATAGTCCTAGAACCTAAAAAGGTCATTTTTCTCTAGTGTTCATAAGCATCTGCAACCTGCCTTGCTGTTTTCATTTTATGTTGATTCTCCAGCATCTAATATTATGTTATCTTTTGCTATGGGCTTTTCTCTTCCAGGGCAGTTATAGGATCTTTTTCCTCTATCTATTCACCTGCTTTTGCAAAGCCTGTAGGAGCCTATTGGAGACCTCTTTTCCTTCTGTCACTTTTTGAATGAAATTTTACAATGTATTTACTTTCCTTAGTAAGCTTGGCTAAAATGGTAGGCTTAAAAAAAAAAACAACAAAAAAAGATAAATAAATAAATAAACCAATAAATCTGATTCGCCTTGAAGTTCTGCTGAGTTTTTAAATACCCAGATAATGCAGGTTAGCTCTTAGCAACTTTTTTGTAGTATGAACCTGGGTAGCAAGTTACTGAAAGTCACTGAGCAAATGTCATCAACATCCGTTGAATACTAGGACCTTACACAGGGTTTCCTCCTGTAGCTTGCTTTTTTTATGTGACAGGTCAAGAGAAGTATTAAACAGTCACAAAAACTCAGAGACCAGTCCATTCATCACATTTCTAGATTTGATCCTTGGAAAGAAATAAAAATAAATTTTTTATGTCCTTCACCTAGATACAACTGTCAGTTCTTCTTGATATATATATGTTACAGGTGTTTTGTAAAGAGAGACAAAATTCCTTGTAATGGTTTAAATCACTATTGTATCTTACACTTTAACAATGTCATATCACGCTTCAGCCTGGCACTGTGTGTGTGTTTGTGTGTGTGTGTTCATCTGCATTTAGTGCATCTGGTTGTCCACAAGCAAATAACAGAGGTAGGGCTGGATGTCAGGTAATCATCAGTTTATGAACAGGTTTTTTTTTCTTTTGCCAGAAGAAAATCTATATGGGAAACTCTGTGATGATTCTTTTCGTGTCAGTGTGTGTCACTGCTGCGGAACATGCTGTGCACTTTGCTTAATGTTGAGATTGGCTTCAGGTGTTAATGGCATGAAATAGTTTATGTGGGTGCATCTCACAAAGACAGCTGCTTATCTCACTCTTAAATTACCTTTTTATGTGAATAGGATTAAGAAAGATAATAAGAAGAAGAAGCCTAGCAGTATTTGCCTGCTTCCACCCATCAGTCCTTTTCTTCATCCCTGTTGTACTGCAGAACTGGAATATGTGACTTATATGAAAATCTTGGCCTGGCAACCAGTATGTGGCTTGCAGGAGGTGGGGAGTTCATGCAGGTAAATAGAACACTGTTTTGCAAAATATTTGCTCCTCCTTATTAGTAGTACATTTTCTTCTTCTGGAATGTGTTGATTCACTGGAAGTTTGTGCAGCTAAGACATGTTGGAAAAGAGAGGGATCGCCCTCTTTGGGTTGATACTGTTCCCAGCCATCTGGAGAGAAGAGCTTTCATTTGAACTCTTGGTGTTCCTTACTTGGTGGTTGGTCTGTTGGTGATCAAGCAGCGAGTTCTGTTTCTTAATGAGCTAGAATGTAGATCCTAATTTATATCTTGCAGCACAGAATACCATGGAAAGTGTGAGGAAAATTATTCTGGCTGTAAGAAGAAAAGCTGTTAGGTTGCAAAGAGAGACAGAAATCTACCCTACACAAGGAGAAACGTCTGTTCTTACTTTTTGTATGTGTAAGCCTTGAGCTCAAAAGGATGCATCAGTGCAAACAGCTGCTTTGAGGCAGCTCAAAGGAAACACTGAAAAGTTGCCTTTGTGTCTGAAAAGATATTATTTGCAGTAGTTTTGCCCTAGAATTTTATTTGGCCAAAGGCCTGTTGCTCTCCTGTAAATCTGTCTGTGCCCTACTCTACCCACATTGTGCACAAGTTATAGCTCATAAAATGCATAATTGAGTTGCTAATGTCATCATTGAGGAAATATCTTTTTTAAACACGGCTTTAAACACTGTTTGTTTTGTGTACTCAAGCTGCGCTTGGCTATTCGTCAGAATCTGCCAGCTATGTCTGTACTGCAAGAGCTGATGTGCAGACTTTCACCGGGGACTCGTGAACCTTGGCCTGACGTTTCTCAGCCATGCAGTGACGCATTACTGCAGCCCTGGTCCTTTGGGAGCACGGCTAGGATGACAACTTCATTCAATAAAAAGGGAAGGTGACACATATATTCAAGCGGCAGTAAAAAATCCAAATAAGACTGTGTCACCTATGAATATTTTTCTAAAAGAAGACCAAGCAAGTTGTTGAAGAATTCCTATGAAAACGTACCCCATGGTTCTTTTGTTTGCCTACTCCTGAAAAATGTGCTTTTCCTTGTACAAATAACTCTGTGCAAGGGACAGTTCATGGTTTCAAGCCTTAAGCAATTCCTCATAGATGGCATCTTAAGAGATGGCAATAGATTCTTGCTCTCTCTGGCTGACCCTGCTGTACACTGAGTAAGAACAAGCCAAAAGTCTGCCTGCTCTACACATCTCATCCCACAAGAAGATGTGTGGGAAGGTCCCAAAGGGTCAAGCCCTGCAGTAAGGATATGAAGGCGTCGAATGCAAAAGTCAGCACAGCCCTTTATTCTCGATCTTTTTTTTTTTTTTTTTCTGTTAAGGCAGTTCTCCGGCTGCAACCAGGAACCATCTCTTTCAGTTAAAAATTTAACACATTTAGAGAGATTTTTTATGCACAGAGGGGACAGACTTTCTCAAGAAGCACTTTATATGAGTTGCCTTTTTGCCATTCATGAATATTCAGAAATGGCTGCTGGATGAGTGACACTGAAGTGATATAAGGTCTGCATTAGATCGGCTTCAGCAGTGTGAAATACGCTGCCCTAGGAGGGTGAGCGCTCAATGAGGTAAGCTCAATTTGCTCAGAGGGTCCCTTGTCACTAATGGGAAGTGGCACGAAATACTCAATCATCATTAAGTGGTCCAAGATTTGAATCTGTTCATAAAATTGCATCTAGAGTAATTAAGTTGCTGAGTGTGAGTGTCTCTAATTGTCTTATTGCAGTGTTCCTCTGGCTCTGAAAAATGAGAAAAGTAACAAGTTTTGCTAAAAGACAGTAATTTGAATCTAGAAGCCTAAAGCCTGCACAGACTCTTACTGTGTTACAAGGACTGTAGATTTATTCCTTCTGATGTGTATTTAAATGTACTGTGAACATAATAATAAAAAAAAAAAAGAAGCTAAGGCTACATTTACAAGTTTTCTGTTTTTAGTTTTACAAGCAGTGTAGGAAACATGATTAGATCTTTTATTCTTGAAATAGATGAGGAACTGAAAACTCTGGAATTTGTGGACATGTGAAACAAGGTTTGATATCAGAGATGATTTCAAAATCCTGAACCAAACACCCAGTGGCAATGGAGCTCCTGCATTTCATTGGGATTTCTCTTAATGAACTATACTACTAAGCCAGGGGAATCATTGCCACATCATGTTCTGCGTGCAAAAAAAGTTTACCCATGTTAAAAAAGGGCTAAGACATAGGGTGTAAAGTGTTCCCTGGCTGACTGTTAAACACAAATTACCCTGGGTTTGGGTTTGAGTAACAAACTTCTCGAGCTGCAAGAGTTTATGGGGAAGCCAGGTTGTGTGATGGCATAACTCTGATCCTCTTCCCTCATCCTCTACCACTAACTACTGTTTGGGATATGAAACTGAGCTAAAGGTGTCTTTCTCATGGGCTGGACACTGCTGGTAGAGCGTGGTACCTTTAAAGCACCTGAAAAACTTTATGCCGTATGTAATTCATTTATGACAGGTTTTACCTATTTTAGTTCCCCTTAATGATGTTAAGCAAAATTTGTCCTTTTCGTTTCAATTTTCTACAGTCCTCTGTTTTCTGTTATCTTTCCCCCTCCCCACCCCCAATCCTCCCTATTGTGCTCTTTTCTGTTCTCTTTTTTGTTTGTTTTTTTTTCTGTTCATGTTCACCTTCTTTACCTCAGCTTGGCTTGTAAGATTCCTCAAACAGGAATGCTCATATAAAAAGTATAGTGTGAACACTTACCTTTTATTCTTGGACAAATTGCTCACCGCAAGGTAGAGTGTACTACAGAATTGCTATACATAAAACAATGGCATTTTTATTGTGTTGTGATGAGAATAGTTCACCTTGCTGACGACCTCAGGAGAGCAGGCTGTTTCATGCATGCAATTTTAGCTCATTGAGATTTCAAAGATCCCTTTTGAACATATATCACAAAAAGTCTTCTTTTAGCACATTGACTCTCTGTTCTTCTCTTCTATCATTGAGTTTAACATGCTGATGAAGGCCTGCGGAGAAGGCGGTGATGCCGATATATTGGGCTTGGAGAGAAGCGGACTTTGAAGGAATGTGAAATGAGGAAAGAGAAACTTGGCTGAAATTCAGTAATACATAAAGGAATTGAGAAAGGACTAAAATTTCCAGATACCAACAGTGAGGCCGCAATTAAATTTCAGGCTACCAAAACCAAATAAATAAAATGCTCAGAGCCAGATTGCAGAGTCTTTATTTGTGTTCGTGTGCTCAAATTGATCCCAGGGTAAGTGCCATTGACCTCTGTTAGATTGCTCAATCATGGACATAAAAATTAAATCTGTGCTCTCTACCTGGTTATTTAGCAGGCTTACATCCTCTGGAGACTGGCGCAGTGGGTGCCAGCAACACAAGCGGAGGTTTACAGAATTGCAGAATGACAGAAAAGCGTCCAGGCGGGTTTTGAATGTCTCCAGAGTGGGAGACTCCACCACCTCTCTGGGCAGCCTGTTCCAGTGCTCCACTACCCTCAAAGTAAAGAAGTTCCTTCTCATGTTAAGATGGAACTTCCTATGTTCAAGTTTATGCCCATTACCCCTCGTCCTATCACTGGGCGCCACTGAAAAAAGACTGCTCCCATCCCCCTGGCATCCTCCCATTAAGTATTTGTATGTATTAATAAGATCCCCCCTCAATCTTCTTTTCTCTAGACTAAAGAGACCCAAGTCCCTCAGCCTTTCCTCATAAGAAAGGTGCTCCAGTCCCCTAATCATCTTTGTTGCCCTTTGCTGGACCCTCTCCAGCAGTTCCCTGTCTTTCTTGAACTGGGGAGCCCAGAACTGGACACAGTACTCCAGATGCGGTCTCACCAGGGCAGAGTAGAGGGGGAGGATGACCTCCCTCGACCTGCTGGCCACACTCTTCTTGATGCACCCCAGGATGCCATTCGCCTTCTTGGCCGCCAGGGCACATTGCTGGCTCATGGTCATCCTGTTGTCCACCAGGACTCCCAGGTCCCTCTCCACAGAGCTGCTCTCCAGGAGGTCAGCCCCCAACCTGTACTGGTGCATGGGGTTATTCCTCCCCAGGTGCAGTACCCTACACTTACCCTTGTTGAACTTCATAAGGTTTCTTTCTGCCCAACTCTCCAGCCTGGCGAGGTCACGCTGTAAGGCAGCACAGCCTTCTGGCGTGTCAGCCACTCCTCCCAGTTTTGTGTCATCAGCAAACTTGCTGATGGTACACTCTATCCCTTCATCCAGATCATTGATGAATATATTGAACAGGACTGTGCCCAGTACTGACTCCTGAGGAACACCACTCATTGCTGACCTCCAACTAGACTCTGCACCACTAACCACAACCCTCTGAGCTCTATCTGCCACCTACTGTTCAATCCACCACACTATCCATTCATCTAACCCACAAGCTCTTACATTAGCTCTTGCAGAGCCCATGGAGGATTATTCACACAAGTGAGTATTCAACAGCAAGGGTGAGAATGGCAGCTTCAGAAGACAAATTACTGTTATATCATCAGGATTAGAGACAAACATGACAAAACCTATACAAAGCAGAAGCATACAACTTTTAAGATCTTTTGATGCTCCTAGTCACAGTTGGAGAAAGCCTATGAGGTTGTCTAAACTATGTTCTACTATTCATTCCTTACATTGTAGCATTGGCCTGCATTTTTTCTAGCTTTGTTTTATAAGTCCCAGCATCATTTCCACTTTAAGACACTCATCCATGACTTAATTTGTCAATGTTGATTCTACCTCTTTTGTCCAAGACAGGGAGAAGAAGGAATGAAATTCCCACACAGTGCCAAAGAAATGTGTATGAAAATTTCCTTCATGCAAATGGACAAGTGGTCTTGTTGAAGTGTCAGCATAAAGTGGATAAGAATGTAGTTTTCCTTTCAGTTTTTTTACACTGGAGCCTCTCTAGAGGCTTCCACCCTCTTTTTTCAGGAGCTGCTGGAAACACAAAACTTCCAGGCTGTGTTCCCTCCCCACCACTGGAACAAAACTCCTAATATCCTCAGAAGTCAATTCTGTTCTTACGATGTCCAAGTTTTCAATGAAGGGAAAAGAGAAAAGAAGGAAGGTACGTTGTTTATTTATAGTGTCTTTTTATATTGTTGAGACCCTGCATATAGAGTCTTTGTTCCGCTACATCTTAAGTATTTGTGGTTGAAGAGGCTGATGTATGCAAATGCCATTAGAAAAAAGGGAGACACAAAGCACTGAAGGCAACCAAGAGGTTTTTAAGAACAAGTAAGAGGAGATAAAAGCAAACAAATGACAAACTGAAACTGAAATCTCAAAGGTAAGGAATTTTCAAATCCATATGTACTCAATAAACAAAAGAGAAAGAAAATACAGATTTGTTTTAAAATTTACACAAAGTTTATATCAACTGTGAAACGATTGGTATAATTTATTATTTTTTTTTTCTGATGAAGTCATGCATCAGCCTTTGAAAGGAGGCAGGGAAGCAGGAGATGATAGTACTGGACAGAACTGTGGACAAAGGAGTCGCTTACAGAGTGGCTAGAGGGTTAGCTAAAGCAACAGGCCCAGAGAGCACACACACACAGTAGATTTAGGAAATGAGCAAAGAAATCACTGAACCTTTTAACTGACATTTAGAAAAGTTCACCATTTCAGGAGTGATTCCTGAGAATTGCAAAGCAGAAAATAAATCTATATCTAGAGAACAGACACTGGTTTCTGCTTTAGATTTATTGCTTTCAAACAATAAAAGAGTTTAGGTTGGAAAACTAATCTGGCTGTGACCCTTCGTGCAATTAGTTAGACTGAGTGACTGGAGAATTAGGTCCCTGCTTGCAACACCTTTCCCTGTTCCAGAGGTTCTGGCTGAACTACTGCAGAATCAGTTCATCCAATCACTCCCACCAAAGGCAGGGGGAGCAAAGTGTAGAGCTGTGACTCATTTTTCATCTTTCTGATGGCAAATTGGTCAATACACTTAATGTGCCTCAGAGGCACTAGTGAGAAACCAAGGAGCAAAGAGGTGGTTTCAGTGTGTGCTGTTTCCCTGAGTGGTGAATACGAGACAGTAATTTGTCTGTCCCCCACAAGCTGCAGCAGAGTCTTAGAGACAGGACCCCATCGTGCCCCAAGTTAAAGCCCCATCGCAGACAGTAGGTGACCCCAGAACACATATTGCCAGATTTACAGAGGAAATGCAGGAGTGGTGACACAGTGTGTGTGTTAGGCAGGTGGGCGATGCTCTACTGATGATGCCTATGGCCAGAGAGGGCTTGTGAGAGACTTCCCAGGTTCAAGCTGCTGTGTATCACCGCGTTTCACTTGGTTTTACTCCCAGCTCTAAGCTTCAGTGGAAACAGGAACAGTCTGGCAACAACTGCTTTGCCCAGTGCTTCACTTCACAGCACAAAACAAATGAAATGGTTAGGGTAGGCACGCCTGGAGATGAAAGATGGTTTGGCTCAAGTACAGGCAAAAGAAAACTAACACCCAGCATGACAAGGTTAATACGGGTGGCAAGAACAGACCTGTGTTACTGCTCTCGGGTCATGCTCTGGAGGTGTTTCGGGAAGATGCACAAACTAAACTTCAGTAAATTTTATGAGGGGTCCCAAAAGTTGGTAGAGTTTTCAAAGGTGTGCCTGTACACAGGCCAGAAATGATGAAACTTCTGCCACTGGTTTCCAGCCTTGGCTGTCTGCCGCTCAAAAATTGAGTATTCGTTTTAAGCGTTTTGACTTGTCCCAGAATTAGAAATGTGTTCCTAGATAGCTAATCCAGCACAGAGCCTTCTGTTACTTCTGTTCTGAAACTTCTCTTTCTTTATAAATATTAATAATTTGCCACCAAGTATGACCATTGTGAAGCTAAATAAGCTAATGTGCTATACTCACATTAATCTTACTGGAGGCTCAGGGGGAAAGCAGAAGAAAAATACTTCAATGAGAGATTAGTCTGGGTTATTCTCAATGGAAGATTAATCCAGAAATAGTCTCTACATTTTCTACTCATTTACCCAGCACAAGAATTTATTAAGTAGTTCCTAAAACTGCAAGTGTTGGAGAGCTTTCCTGTGACAGTTGTGCCATACTTTATTCCTTTCTTTTTCTCTTCTAGTATTTTTCTGCTCTACATGATAGCTTCACCGAAAAAAAAAAGTTGAGGGTAAAAGACTTGGAAGGTTCATATTTTTCAGTAGACTTAAGAAAATAAAGATGAAAGGAACTTAATATTTTTGTTTTATTACTCTCACTTTGAGAAAAGCTCTTTTTTGGCTGAATCATTACTTTGCCTTGCTTAGAAAAATGTTAGGGAAGGACTTTTTCCAGAAGTGTATAAATTTTATTGGCTTTTAATAGGGCTACAAAATTCTACAGAATGTGACAGTGTTTTTTTCCGTGTGTAAATAAATTTTAGACCTGTAGAAAATTTGACTCAATGTCCCATGAAAAAGCTTAAGGAAATTTACTGTGCATTGATTCCCATAGATACATATAGAAGTTCTGAGATATTGTTTGTCATAAGGAGTTTCCAGGATGCTGTCACCATGGGACAGGGAATATCAGATATTGTATCACTGTGTAATTTTTTTGTCATGAAGCTCTCTACTTTTAAGTCTAATTGGAAAAATGAATTTTGTTTGCTGTTGAGAGGAATTATTGGTTATTTGTCAGTCTGGAGACATACTTCAATTCCTACAAAATCCTTCTATTCTTTGGATCCTTTGGTATTATTGAGGTTGTGGCTAAGGAGTAAAGGGACGGTAAGATGCTCTGCTGATGAAGACCTGGGTCTGGGAGGTCCACACTCAGATCCCTGCACATGTGTACTTATTCATCTAGTGTCAGTCTCATAGGTATAGACCAAAGAGGGATCTGGAAGAGGGGCTAGGTCTCTTAACATCCTTGGGAATCTCTTAATCTGTGCTTTTGAGGCTAACAGTACTTCCCTGACCTCATGTCAGGGGTACAAGAATAAACACATTACGTGTTACAGAGGATTCAGGAAAGGAATTATCTGTATACCTAGGCAGATCGAGAGACAGATGATTCGCTTTCACCTTAAAAATTAACACTGGCATCCTGGGATTTAAGGGTAAAGAGATAAACAACCCTTTGCTGTCATGGAAGAGTATGCAGCAAGTCACACAAGTCTACACTCATCCTAAAACCTGATCCCATTGATAAAAATTAAAAAATTTTCTCTAACTTTAAAGGGTGCAGGACTTAACTCTCGGAATAGGAAATACTGACATTTGGTGATTTTCATGGTAATCATTTATCTTAAGGTTGTTTGGCATTGTGCAAAGTAAGCAGCTGTGTAGATGTCTTTCTCCATGTATATAATTATTTTATTATAAAAACACTAAGGACAGAGTTGTGTTTGAACAGCCAGATGTACTTCATCACTCTTGATAGACCTAGATAATTTGCTGTATTATTTATTGTGCTCAGGCTACGGCTTACAGGGCTTTAAGATCTTGCTGTGATTTAGACAACATTTGAAATACCATTTGAAATAATACTTCCATACAAATTCAAGAAACTACCCTTACTTTATAGGCTCAAACCCAAAATCATCTTTAAAATATATATATATATATATAAAGCTAAAAGTGAATTAAAAGAGCTGACAGTTTTCAGAACCAGTTATTCCTTATTCACCTTGGGAAAAGGACAAGAGGGACTTCATTTGCCCCAAGTAAAGAATAGATGACCTGGACAGCTTCTTTTCCTACATTTTTCTGAGTTAGCACGGCTTTACCCACGGCTCCAAACCAGAACCAGTAACTACCCCACCCCAAAACAGAAGAGTCAGGTTGTCAATCCATCTGCCTCCAAATTTCCTCTTGTACAGCTGAGTGAATTCCCCACAGTACCAGGGGAGAGGTCCACAGTCTCTCACTGCCCCTTGGAACAAGGACTTCAGCTCCAGCAGTGCCTTCAATGGGTAGAAAACCTCTTAGACACACTTTTTGACTACCACATACCACCTTGCGAGGAAGGCAGTTTTCTTCTCTATTCCAATGTACTACTCTGCAGACAATCTTAAAATGTTATTATCTCATGTAGCCTGGACTTTGCAGCTCAGTAGTCATCACTGTAGTGGTGGCAGCTTTAAATTATACCAGCCAACCAGAAAAAAAAGGGACTTTCTTACACGCAATATGCACTCCTATTCTCTAAACAGCTTTGGGAAACACAAATATTATTTTAGCATCTCATTTTTCTCTGTTCACAAATATTTGTATAACTGATTTTTTTTGCTTGCACAGATTGGTAGAAAACGCAGACTTTTCTTCCTGTGTTAAAATACATTTGGAGATTTTCATTTATATAAGCATGTAAGTGCAACTTGTGCAAAATAATACTTGGTCCTCCAGATAGTTACTGATTTAATAGTTTTTGGTTTCCTTAGTGTCAGTTATCAGAACAATGTTATTCTGTTGGATGAACAGTTCACATTACATTACATGTAATTAATAGCAAATACCTGAAAAAAGACAGTTTTTAAACGCATTATAGGTTAAAATAGGCATGCATAAACTAGTAAATTTGGAAAAAGCAAACACATTTCACAGTCTATTTGGGGTGGCTAACTACAGAGATTTGTTTATTGAGTAATAACAGTTTGATGGTTTCCATTGCGTATTTATTCCAGGTTATAATTGATGGGGATATTTTTCCATTAAACATCTCCCTAAATCTTTCAGCCAGTGGAGTCATGGTGTAACTTTATGAACTTGCTAACAAAATGACTCAACTGAAAGCTTACAAAGAGATTTAGAGATGGATATTTAAAAGGAGTTTAAATGTGTAAAAGATCTTTAATATAAATGCGAGAACACCTGTGTGATAGTTTTTAAGTGAATATCCACATGTAGTTCCTTTTACCCATGATCTCTTTTCTCACTGTTTTCTTTATTTCTTCACTGTGTCAGAAGGTTGTTTAGATGCTCCATGGTAGGAGCTGTTTGAGCACACAACGAAATGTATGTGGTTTCCCATGAAACTTGTGTTTTACACAGGTGTAAACAAATGTATAGAGAATAAGAAGCCTCTCCTATTCAATCATTAAGAAAAAAATGCAATCTTTATTTTCTGTGTGGTATGAGCATTATCCATGTTAAAATTCTTCAGCATTTCATTATGAGTAGATTTTTGTCTCATTCAGCATTAAGCTATGAATAAGGCGTGACAGTGCTGGAAAGTACAGTTTGAAATAGGGAACACACATGACCAACATGTTGTAACCTGTAATTACTATATATAATAGTATTTGCCACATCCCAGAGACTGAAAATGGATTTCTATTTACATGTAACTCTTTTGTCTGCTACTGATGACAAGATTTAGGATCCCATGCGGTTGTTTCAATATGTCAGGTTAAGCCTCTTTAATCTCCTTATGATCAAACTTCACCCTCCAGAGCAGATAATTAAGGCTGAGTTTATCATGGATAGGATTATTTTTTGGTTTCTCCTGAAGGGCAAGGCTTCAAATCACAGTTTAAGTAGCAAAGAACAGAGGCTGTAGAAGGCTGCAGTGGGAGTAAAGGGAAGTAGAAGTGACTATTTAGGCGTGGATACACACACATATAAGTACCTGCAGACATCTCACAGACTTTCTACATGCTAGAATAGCTCTGTAAGAGAAGGAGCTTATGGTTCTGGAGTCAAGAGTCTCTGACTGCCATAGCAATGCCCTCCATCCAATCCAAGAATGGGTTTTGCTGCAACACCAGCTCCCATGCACGTCCTCCTCGACTTTGTCTTTGCAAAGATGGAAAGCAGAATTAACTTCTGCATCCAAGAGATAAAGGTTCTGGAGAGGGAATCCTGAAAGATAACTTCCTTAAGATAACTGAAAGATAGCTCAACTGTGTACCTTCAATGACAGGAATGTTTTCTTCACTTCCCTCTGAAATGATACCTCAGGAGACCTTTGGCGCACGTGTATTACTGGCTGCGATGGAGGAGCTGTCTGGCTGACGCGTCCCTTCCCTTTGGTGAGTACTGTAGTGATTCATGTAGCAGCCAGGTCTTAACTGCCTTTTTTTTTTTTTTTTTTTTTTTTTTTTTTTTTTTTGGGCCCATTGGAAAAAAATTTCACATTTTTTCAAGACTCTACACTTTGTGGGATCCAGCCTTTCTCTACCTTTTTTTTTTTTTTTTTTTTTTTTCTCTTTTGGAGCACATGAGATAGAAGTTCCATGCAAAACTGAAGTGTGTTTAAGGGTTGGAAATAAGGCCTTGAGTGCTCTCTGATTTTTATCTGTCCCTGTACACCCCTGCCCTATGAAGCATTTCTCTATAGAGCAATTTCTATCTGTGACATTGGAATTTTCTTGAATAGAAAGCATCATTTGGCAAAGAAACTGAGATTTTCTGGGGTGTGTATTACTTCTGCTGGTAAAACAACCACCTCTTTGCCTAGTGTATTTTAGCAACGTGCGTAACAATATGTGTATTACAGTGGTTTTCCCCTTTCGTTTCAGTGGTCAGAAGTCAGAAGGATTTAGGTCTTTATGTGGTGCCAACAGGAAAAAAAAAAAAAAACCACAAACAACAGAATTGCCCCAAATCCTCCTAAGAGCCCATCACTACCTTCTAAGGTAAATTAAACAATTTATGGAGGAGATGAACTTTACATTTTAAAAGATGAACCTTATCGAACTCTTGGAACCTTCTTAGTTCTTGTTAACTTACGGGCAGGTCTGGTCCTGTATCTATATCACAAGCTACAGTGTGAGGGATTTATCAAAACTGTGGGGCTTGCAATGTATGCTGAAGAGGATCAGGAATTCTGATTAGTCAGATTTATTTGGAGACCTCATACCTCTGCTAGTTCTCTTTGCCTGATCATGCTTTATCTCTGTCTCCCACATCTTTGTCCTGCATTCTGTAAACTGCATTATCCTGCGGAGCAGAGCGACCTTGGCAGTTCTCATTACATTAGAGTGCTGTTCCTGTAAAACAATTAAGCTCAAACAGCAAAATTAAGAGCTTGTCCCAGGCAGAGATAACAACTGGAGGTGAGCACCTGGCAAACAGCAGGGACCTTAATTGATAAATATCACCTTTTTTTTTTTTTTTCTTTGTGATCCCAGAGTACCTGTGGGTGATTTTTCCTGATATACTTGACATTTGGCTTATTTGTTGAATTATACCACAGACTGACCACGAAGAATCAGATTCTAATTCTCATTGTTTAGTTAAGATATGTAGTTTGTACTGCAAGATATATTATCCATTCTCTAAGTTGATAAATAGAGCTGATAAATATGCATTTCTGACATATTTCCACATGTCACACTGACACGTTTTTCTGCATACTAGTATGCCAGCTAAAATTCACCACTTGAGGTTTATTCTGATTAAACAAAAAGCCAGATTCTGGTGTCAGCAAAAGTTTTAAACAATATTGAAACAACTGCTTTGAAATTTTCACCTTTTTCTCAACCTGGCAAATGTTTGAGGCATTCAGTGACAGAACATATCACTTCCACATGTTTCCACTGACAGTATTTTACCTTTTTTTTTTTCAATTCTACACATTACGACCAGTTTCCAAAAAATATTATATGCTCACTTTGGGATAGGAGGATATTAGGATGCTTACAAACACTTACAAACAAATTTAAGACCTCAATTGAAGGTTTTAGTTAACCTTCACGGACGTGTAATCATATGCATATCATGAAAATCACGTAATCAATTGCATTTCACATGGCGAAATCCTTGCCCAATAAAATCAAAGTGGTTTTGCAATGAATGATAAGGAAGTCAGGATTTCACAAGATCAAAAAATAATTGCCAAATTTGTCATTTTCTTCTCATCATCATACATCACTATGCTTTAGTGCAGAATCCTGATAAGGACAAGATACAATTTGTATACCAAAAGCAGATTTTGAGATACACATAGCATTTAGTAAACAAAGCTCCATTTATACAATGTTATGAGGCTGTCGTGACTCCTTTCATATCGTAGATTTATCATATAAAAAATGCAACATTAAAAATGCAACAAATACCTTTCTCTAACCAAGCACATATGAATTCTGAATACAAAACAAGGAAGAAAATATATTGGAAGTACATCAAGAATTAGTAAGTAAATCAAAGAATTCATAATTAAATTTTGAACATAAAACAGAGAATATGGGAATTTTATAACCTAAACAGAGTTCCAAAAAGTACTGTGTGTCCCTATGCACATACATCCTCTTTATTATCATGCAAATAAGTGAGCTTCTCAAATCAAACCCCCCTGTGTGCACTTATTCTCTTACTCTGCTGGAGTCATCATTCATGTGTGGTTTACGTTTTTTTGCAGAAAATCAACATCTTTTTCCTCTTTTTTTTTATAATTAAACTTGATAAAAGCTCCCTCACATTTGCAAATAGAACATGCCAATTTAGTCGGTGGTATTTCATTTTGCATAAAGTCAACAGAGTATTTCCCCCGTCTCACATTTTTACCTACAGCAGGGTAGAAGAAAAAAAAAAAAATTGAAGGCTAAATCAGAGGATTTAAATAAGGATTAAAGAAATTATTAACTTGAACATTTTGGTCAGCAGTAATTTGGGGACAGATATTCTGAAGAAAATAAGATCCTTCTAAACACTGTGTTTTGTAGGTACAACTACTTTTCCTCACAAAATTTTATTTCACAACTGTTGTCTCTTAACATATTTAATATTAAGTAATGGTAACTATTACTTGCTGAGAAGCAGGTATTCAGTAGGTCCACTGGTATTAACATATTGGCTGAGATCTGGAGTACACCTTGAACCTCCTGGTTATTTTCTGGTTAATTTCCTGAGACCTCAGTAACCCCATTTTCATGTTGCAGAGGAGTCCCAGCACAGACACCAGACTCTCTGTGGACTAAACCAAACTGAAAGATACACTCCACCTGTGCACCCAATGCATTGCAGCTGTGCACCTGATGCCTTCCAGCTGTGCACCTGATATATTCCAGCCTGAGCCAAATCCAGAGCAAAACCATGCAAGCAGATGTAGGGTGGATCTTGAGTTATCATCTGCTCTCCAGATGATGTAGTCAGAAGTGTGAAGCCAATGTCATCTAGGGAAGGTTTTCTAGGAAAAGCAGTGGGAATTCTTGGGAGATTTGGCTTACAGGGAAAATTTAAAGAGCGATCGTATTACAGTTTTCAGTAGAAGAAACCTACATTGAACTAGGTGGTGCTTTAAAGAGAAGAATACCGTGCAAGTATGTTGAGGACCTTGGTAAGTAAAAACATAATTTTTAATACATTCTCCCATACTATGTTGGTATATATGTGCTGACAATTTTTAATAATATAACACATATGTATACTTCCTGATACATGCTCCAATGTTAAGTCTGGACTGAACGGCTCACAATTCGGTTTGTGTCACTTTTGAATGAAAAATGCCTTTTCAAAACTGAAATGCAGTTTCATTTAGAAATGTGGAAATGAAACATGCTTTAACTTGAAAAATACTTGTAGCAAATGTTTCAATCATTTTTTGTGTCCTTATTCCATCTGCCTCACTTTTTTCAGCCAGAGTGTCAGCCTGGGAACAAAATAATTAGTCATCATAAGGACCCTCTTTTTTTAAGGGGTTATATTCCTCAGTTTCTGTGGAAGCAGT
Organism: Charadrius vociferus; assembly: GCF_000708025.1. Classification (NCBI taxonomy): domain Eukaryota; kingdom Metazoa; phylum Chordata; class Aves; order Charadriiformes; family Charadriidae; genus Charadrius; species Charadrius vociferus. Next base: position 541,276 of record NW_009648925.1, on the reverse strand, counting down.
TCAGGTGCCCAAATAGCTGTGATAATGCCATCAGAGCCACATGCATACATGCAAGCCTTCCAGACAGGCCCAGCTAATACAGATATACATCCAGCTCAAAAAATTGTATCAAAAAATGGCATTAGAAGGTTATATTTAGGCAGCTTTTTTCTTCTGTCTGAGTCAGGACAGAATAATTGTTCTTTGCAAAGACTTCTGTATCATCTGAGGGTGGTGAGGCACTGGCACAGGTTGCCCAGAGAAGTTGTGAGTGCCCCATCCCTGGAGGTGTTCAAGGCCAGGCTGGATGGGGCTTGGAGCAACCTGGTCTGGTGGGAGGTGTCCCTGCCCATGGCAGGGGGTTGGAACTCGGTGATCTTTAAGATCCCTTCCAACTTAAACCATTCAATGATTCTATGATCTGAGGGACTGATTCAGTTTTTGTTTTTCTTTTAAATGCTATTGAGAAAAGAAAAGCTTCCCGTGTACTCTGTCCAGCTTTGTCTACACTCTCAATTACTTCTAACTTATCTACTGTGGGAAGGGAAAAGCCAATGACAGGGCAATGTCTGCTTTAACGTTGGGTGTTAATTCTTGTGCTCTGACAGGCCTTTGTGAACAATGTGGGTAAGAAGGTCACACAGCAACATTTGCGCCTTAGGGATAAACCAAAAATAGGGAAAAAAGCAGTAAGTGAACAAAAATGCACGTACCTAAGAGGAGGCTTATGTTATTCGATTGATTCAGCCAACTTTGAGCGTTGCAAAGAGAACTGATAAATAAAGGTCTGTTTCTAAAGGTCTATTTCTATTCATTCGTTAGCTGTTTTCTCAACCCATAAAATATCAAAATCAACTTATGCTACTTAGTAATAGAGGAGGAGGACTCTGTATGGAGCACTTGATGTTTATACTGTGATTTAGAAGCAGTCATCTGGTCGAACTCTGTGTTTCCGGTTCAGAACATGTGTTTCTTTGCAGAAGTCAACATGAATAGAGAGAAGGATGTAAAGACTTGAGAAAGAAGCAATGGAGATAACTCTGGAGGCTTTGAACAGGTGGGAGACTTGTCAAGGTAAATAAAATTTTGTATACTTGTGTGTTGAGGTATCTGCTAATAAGTAATTTGGTAAATACAACAATATCATATAAATAAAACATAAAACTATATTTCTTCAAACAACATATAAAACATTATTTATCTCTTATGTTATTCTTAATGAAAAATTAATATTAAAAATTACAATAATTCAATAAATTTGCTTTACAGAATATAAACTGTTGGCAATCTGGTCAAATTCTTACTTTTCAATATTAAGTTCTCCAAATGGATTTTTCATTTTCAAAGGAACATAGGTTTCTGCACAGCTATGCCACTTAAGAAAGAAGCCACAGTCGCTCAGAAGTGAACAGTGACGTTGGGGCTTTAACTCAGACCCTGTTTTTTGAGGGAGATGAAAGTCTCTTCCCTTTGAGTTAGATGGATGCGGTGAGGTGTCTGGGTACAACCGTGTCCTGAAATAACTCCAGGGATTGTTTTTCCTTCATTTGCCTTCCAAGACCAGGGTTTTACATTGTTTTTCCTTTCCTTCCATTACTAAGAACAAAAACCCCGAATTGCCAAATGGGGAGCTTTTTGGGCCTTGTAGGGAGAGCAAAACTAGCCAGACACGTTGGATATACTGTTGTAGTCTAACCTGGGAGTATCCTTGCCTTTCTGACGAGGAGCCAGAGCCCGAGCCCTCAGCTGTTTTTCAAATTGGCAGTCACTGAGTAACTTGTAGAGAAAGTGAAGTGCTTGTTCTTGCTTACATGATTCATTATTATTTTTCTCAGTTATTATGAATTGAAATAAGCCATCTGTTATAATAACAGTGTGCCTTGCACTAAGAAGCATGGCTTTAACCAGGAATAGAAACGAATGCCACATAAAAATGAGTTTGGGGATCCACATATATATCCAAATTAGATAGTGCAATAATATCAGTAATGGATACATACATACAACTTGTTTTGGGAGAATATTTACTGTTGTTTTCAAAGTGAGACACAGTAGGCTGATACCATTTTGAATTGATAAAAACAATCTATTCACTTGAAAAGAATAAATTTCATTCACTGTCCTTCAATATTAAATCCATGTAATGTTAGACTACTTAATAAGGCAAGCAAATCTGAAATTGGATACTAAGTATGTTTTTCTTTATCATTTTAGATCAGTATTAAAATAATTTCCAAAACGGCTAAACAGAAACTGAAAAGCACTAAAAATCTCTAAAGCTTTTTGACCTGAAAAGGTTTTTTCAATTACGTAATAAAAGTAATCTGTAAAACAAATTGCCGTGTCTGTGAGAACAGATCTTAACTCTCCTGCAGAGCTCAGTTGGCTGGTCTGTTCTTTGGGGTTTTTGTCATGCTGTCTTGTCTGTTCTTTGAGAGGTTTATACTTGACACTAAAATAGGGCTAAGAATTTTATCACGGTTGTACTCTTCCTTGCTTTTTACAAATATTTACATAATCATATTGTATAAGAAAAAAAATCTGAAATATGTTCCAAGGATGTAATTTTCACAAGTACCATTTAGTGTTGCAATGTCGTATCCCATGTTCCCAGTTGCTATTTCCCCATTGTTTCTTCATGTCTATCCTCGGCTTTATTTTTAAAACTTCAGTATGATTTCTTTAGGTCAGAATCAGCACTTGTTCTGGGTTCATCCTATATGGTGAGAACACCACCAGTCTGAAGGTTTGTGTCAGTACATTAGTAGAGAGGCATTGTGAGATCTCATCCAATAAACATCTGCAATGCTTGTTAATTAAGCTCTTTCAACAAACTCTTTGAGTACCTGACCTCTCAGATTGTTTTTTTTTAGCTCTGTGTGAGAAATCACAGAATTTTCAGAGTTGGAAGGGACCTCTAGAGATCATCTAGTCCAACTCCCCTGCTAACGCAGGATTGCCCAGAGCACATTACTCAGGACTGCATCCAGGCGGGTTTTGAAAATCTCCAGAGAAGGAAACTCCACACCCTCCCTGGGCAGCCTGTGCCAGTGCTCTGCCACCCAAACCATAAAGAATTTTTTTCCGCGTATTTGAACGGAACTTCCTATGTTCCAACTTGCACCCATTGCCCCTCGTCCTGTCACTGGGAACCACCGAGAAGAGTGTGGCTCCATCCTCCTTCAACCCACCCTTTAGATATTTGTAAGTAGTAATAAGGTCTCCCCTCAGCCTTCTCTTCTCCAGGCTAAAGAGTCCCAGCTCTCTCAGCCTTTCAAATCCACTCACCAACAGATGGCACGGTGCAGCTGGGTCAAAGCACACACCACAACAGGCACCGTCCAGCTCAACTCTGCAAGGTGTAACAGAAGGGACAAATGGTTATAGCAGGGTACCACATGAATCTAAACTCTTATAATTAAGGTATTGTAGTCAGGTGCAAGACGATGGATTCCTACTGAAGACCTGGGGGAGGCCTTTTTTTCCCTTTTAAATGCAGTCTGTAGAGCATTAGAAAAGGAGGTATGGGGTCAGTTCCTTTTTCTGGCTAAGGGAATTTTAATCTGTGCCTTTCTCTTTCTTTTGTTAAGCAAGATAAAGCCTAAAACTAAACTTCCAACTGCAGGTATGTTATGAAATGTAAATGTTCCCTAAGTGATTTTACAAAAGATTATGATAAAATTCTGTATCAGAGCCAATAAGTGCAGGATGTTAAACATGTGAGTTGTCTTTTCTCTCTCATATTTGAATTTGTCATTTAAATCAATTAGAATTTTTCCCTTGAATTCACTGGAAATAAAAGGCCCAGGCACTCTTTTCCCTAGCACTTTAGGTTTGGGTTTTTTGGTTTTTTTTTTGAGTAATGGATTTCTGTTAACAATCCTGTTTTTATTCTTACCAAACAACTGATGAAAAATTATTTCAGTAGTAGGAGATAGGCTTTGTCACAAGCTACAGCTGGAACCTGAATGTTGTACTCTGGGAGAGACTGTGCTGAGAATAACTCGCGATCTGAAAAAACATCAATATTTATTTGTCAAGTGAGACTGAGGTCTTCAGGGACCTGGTGAAATTCCACTGGCCAGCAGCTTACTGTAATCAGGACACCCCTACAAGCAAGCAGATCACCCCGTCCCACCATCCCAGCTGTGGCAGACCAATTTTTTGTCTTCTAGACTAGGAATGTAGGTGTCTGTGCAGAACATAATGCTCTTACCATCAGATGCTTTCTGTGAGTCCTCTTGATAATTTACTTCAAAGAGAAACATCCTCAGAGGGGTTATATGTGTCTTTCAGGGCTCACAGGCTGAGGCACAACCTCCTATGAGAAATCTCACTCCCAGAAGACAGCATCCTTCTTTTTTGAACTTTTCTGGATCCAAATATAATTTTATACACATTCTGGAAGGTGTAAAAATCCTTCTCAAGTAACATTTTCCTTCCCCTCCAATCAGGCATAGGGACATTCAAAAAGGGATGCATGAACCCAGGGTTTGATTTAATGCAAGGAAATAAGTCCATCTTGTATTTTCTTAAAAAGTACTTGAAGTATAGTAGCTAGGTTCATTGAAGTAAAGGCTGTAATTCTCATCTGAAAAGGTTACGCTATAATTTTAAGTGTGAAATGACCTGAAGAATAAAAATTAATAAGGACGTGTTAGCACAATGTGATCAGATTATTATTTCAGATGGGCACACTTGGAAAATGCATTTTGTTCATTATATGATATCTGCAAAGATTCACTTCATAATTCTGATCTGCAGCTATTTCTTTCCTACTAAATTTTAGGTTGACAGATCAACTAACATCCTTCTTTCTCAGTGCTCTACTTAGGAATGGGAAATAATGGTTTACTGGAGCAGTGAAAGGATAAGATATATAAGATGCTTGAACATCTGTTGAAAGAACTTATGACTAAAGAGATAAATATATAACATTCTCTCTTGGAACCTATTTATTATCCATATATCGAATACCCATGGGTTAATTCAGTGAACACCTACACACAAAATCCATAAGGGAGAGAATGAGAACCGTTAACACAGAACATGTACAAAACCAAAATGGTCTCGGACACAGCAACTCATCTAATAAATGACAAGCCAACATTCAGGACCCATAACCAAATTCTGGTCCTGAGATTGAAAGCAGGCTATGGGGGTCATTGTACAGCTTCTATCCAAACGCTGCTTCAAACGCTTGGTAACCTCAGAATATATGTTGGTCATCCCTCAAGTATGCACAACTCTCTGCACATATACACATTCCCTGGCCTCCAGACCCACGTAAATTAATGGAAATCCTTGGAATGGAAAGGGTACCTTAACAGGGCATTGCTGTTGTACCTTATTGTTAGCTATCACACTACTGTATTAGACATTCATCTTTTATCCTTGTTCAGCTCCAGTAATAATGTGTCATCTAAGACTCCTGACTCTTAATTAGAAATCATACTGCTATTCTTCACCTTGCTCTGTTACGCCCTGCTGTGACTTTTCTGTCAGTCTGCTCTTCCCTGTGATATGATACAAGGTGGGGGAGCACAGGGGTTAATGCAATTATTTACATATGGTAATACAGTGTATAGCAGGGAATTAATAAAACAGTTTGCGGTATTTCAGAGCTAGAAAGCAATTAGATACCATCTCATCGTGGATTTTCCAATTAAAGTATGCTACATTTAACTTTTAAACTGTATGCTCCTTGTACAATTCCAATGTCACCTTCTTTTTTTTGGAGAACAATATGCAATCAGACTGGATTTGGAGGGACTGGAAGATGGTAGACATAAAAAATATTCCTTTAGAGATCTCTTTGTGAATTTCACGGCTTGTTTATGAAATCAGGCATATAAAATTGTCTCCCCTTACAGTTTCACCCCTTTTTATACTTTGCATTTCTCCAAAGTGGTCACAGTGCAAAACCAAAGAAATATTAATGTATGGTTACCCTTTTGAAAATAACTGCAAGTGTAAAGTGCCGAGTGCTATCTTTATGGAGAATCCAGACCTACTGAAGTAAGAGGGAAAATTGACTTGACTTGCGGGAGGCCAGAGTGCCACCCACAGAGGTGCCTGATTGCCAGACAGCACAGGGTTCCCGCTGTCCGAAAATCACTGTCGTCTCTGATAACTAACATTGGTCAGTCAAAGGGTAAGACGCTGAAATAACCAGTGCAGGCTGAAAAAGCCCGATCCTCAGCTCATGCAGAATTGCTCTCACTCTGAGAGCAATTATACAATGATTTACACAGCTGAGGAACAAGATACATGATTTTGCATGTACAGTACCCATGTTGTTTTCTTTGTATTTATGGCTATACCTTAGAGGAAACATTGATTAGGAATATAAATATTTATGCACGATAATGATTTTAATAAGCAATTACATTCATTATTTAAATATTTTCATAATTGCTTAGTTCATAAAACTGAACACTAAAAAAGAACGTCTGATAATATTCTAACATTATTCCTAATAACATCTCATCCACAGACAAATTAATGTTCTTTCTGATACTGTTAATTTAAAATCTATCAGATTGTAACTGCAAACATAAAGACATAGCATCTCAATGAAAGTTGTAATGGAAGGAAATTAATCCCAGAGCTTAGAGCATGTTCTTATCAGTACAAGCACCAGGCAACATAGAAAGAAATGGATAAGAGAGGCAGTCAGTAGTCTTTTATGACTGTTTTCAAAAATGCAGGAGCATATGCGGATGGAAACATATTCTATGACAGATTTTGTATTAAAGGTACTGTTTTCCTAAGCATATAAGCAAAGGAAATGGGAAAAATATGTTCTGCTCCCTTTGTGAGTATAAATGACAGTATCTCAGTATGGCAAACCTGATACAGGTCAGGATGAAATTTACTCTAACTTAGACATCATCAGAAATCATCAGGAGCAATTCAGTCCCCTGCTGTCCCCCAGCTGGCTGATTCTGCTTCCAAATGAGTAAGGATCCCAGACAGCTTTTCCAAGCAGCAAAACATTCAAGATTATAGTCCCAAGCCATTCCGGGGACTTTCCAGTCCCATGTGTGGGACAGAATTTGCCTCACCAGTTTGTTCAAGCTTGGGTTTGCACTGAGAGCCCAGTGCCGATAAAAGGAAGATCCGTTAGAAAGCCTTGTCCCACTTGCACTGGTGCCACAGATTAAAGCTGACTGGGGCGTGGCACTGGCTTAGCAAAAGTGCAAGACCATCTTTTTTGCAGATTTAAGAATCTATCAAGAATTCCCTGGCTGCCCACTCAGCAGCAAGTGGCTCTCTGCAATGAGAAAAGCCAAAAAGTGATGCTGCATCTAAAGAATGGGTGAGGGGTGACGGGGAAGAGGGAGAGTTCTTTAAGAAGAGCTTATCTATTGGACCAGGTCGCTAACTTTTTTGCACACTGGGACTTGAGTATACATTAACAGTAATGGATTTCCCTGGAAATATAATTTCCTCTTCTTAAGCTTGATTGTGCCATGCTTAGATTAATAAATACCAAAACTGTTGTGATGACAGAATTAACATTGCCAATTTAGATCAGAATGAATATTGCCCTGAAAAGAGTCCAAAGCAAACAAATTTATGCTGTGTTCAGAAATCTGTCAGAAAGAGGTTGGAATGTGCATTAGTCCTTAGCAGAAGTGACTGCAGAGTTTATCCATCATAGTCTAGTCCAGGGATGTTGAAGTCACAAGAATTTATGGAAAGGGGAGAAAGGACCCATAGGCATACATGAGCAGAGGCAGAGATCCATTTTTCAGTGTAGGCAATACAGTCACTTAAACTAAGAAAACAACCAATAAACAAAACCAGGCAGTGACAGCTATTAAATTCTGAATCATTACTCTTTTGAATGCAGAATAAGTAAGTAGTATTATTTAGTATGTAGAATAAACAAAAGGCAAGTATTTGCGAGTTTTATCAGTGATGGTGAAGCTGAGGAACAGCATCTTGGTTCTGAGCCACGCAAGACGTGACAAGAGACACCACGTGAAATCACCGCCCAAATGAAATTAATGAGACTTCTACCATTGAATACAGCTGGATGAGGATTTAATGCCTTGTTCCCACCAAGAATCTTACACTGTAAATTAATTTCTCAGCAGTATAATACTGTCTCTTGTTAGAGCACATCTTGTTACACTTGTATAGGATGGCCACGCTGTACTCTCAGTAAAATAAAATGGCAAGTGTGTTGAAAAATGTGAGGCATCCTTATACATTAAACAGCTTCTTGGGACTACAGAGCTAGAGCTAAGCAGGGGAATTTATCTACATTCTGGCTGCACTGAAAACTTCCAATCACCTGCTCTAAATGTTGGTATAACCATATATCTCCTCCTCCCTTTAGTTCAGATTTGTAAACGCAATGAAATCTTCCGTGGTTTATTCTGAGAAAGGAGAATTACTATACTTTTATGGTGGTGTAATTGTTCTATAATAGCTAATAATGATGCATCTGCAATATCATAAGCACAGCATTATAAAATCCAGTGCAAACAATTAGATTCTCCGTTATATCTCAGAAAGTTATTTCAGAAACGGGATGAGGTTCAGTCATTCGTGTAGACAGATGCTATTTTATATTTGGTAATGTAGTGAAGAAGACAGCTTATCTAACCCTTTACAGTCACGGCAGTTGTTTTAGAAGGTCTGTCAAAACAAAAAACGCTGTGAAAGCTACCTATGACTTTGACATAAAAAGCAAAGAAAAAGAGTGAGAAGATGATTGAATAGGGGGAAAGCAGGGCCTCCTTGAAAGACAGAGAGCACTTGTGCATTTGCTTGGGTCTGTTGTGGTAGCAGCTATGCTGTTTTAAACCCCAGTACTGCAATTTGATGTCCTGAGACCCACTGCCTCTTGAAGACACTGGCAGTAATCAGCTCCTATGCAATGTCCTGTATGCTCAGGGCCTGGACAACACTAGTTTGGTTAAGGGACAGCATTAATGAAAACAAGTTTTCAGTAGAAGACTGCACTGAAATGTAGGTTTTAACAAATAGACTTTTTTTTAAAAAAAAAAAAAACGATGCATTTCTTTTGGGAAGGACTGGGGTTATGAAAAACGTGACACATTCAATGCACTGCTAATGGTTTCCCTGCCAAACTCACTGTTGGCTGTTGTGCTGAAACGGATCCACCTCAAACCCTTTGTACCACAGCAGTTTGGTTTGTATTCCTTTTCCACATATACAGAATCTGTAGCCGATTGTTGCAGATTCATATTTCCTGGGACCTGGAAGGTCCCATCACCACAGCATCATATTGGTTTGTGTAAATGAGTCTCTACAAGCTCAAGGTTCAACTCCACTGCGGGGAACTGGTTCGTCTTTGTTACTGGTTTTCTGTAGTGCTTTTTCCTTGTCTTTTGTGGACCAGAGGAGGTCCTAGCAAACAGTCACAGAGGAAAGAAAGATTTTATGTGAAAAAAAATAATTCTATAGGTAGCATTGTTCAATTTGAACATAATTATGATCTGGCTTATCCTGCAATAATTACAGTCTCAGGAGGGGATGGCATACAGGACATGACGAGAAAACCTGCCTATGGAAAAAGAGACACATTCCTTTCAGCTCCTCTCCTGTTGATGTTGTGCAGTGTTGTTAGGAAAAGGGTTGTGGGTTGTTTTTTTCTTCTCTTTATTGTCCTTTGCTGGCAGCCCAAAATAATGGTCAGACCTGAAACACAGTGGGAGCTCAGAAACAAAACGTGACAATGAAGGAAAGAAGGATGGCGGAAAAAAGATCGAGGAGAATGTATTATGTGAGGGAACTTGAAAAGGACAGATAGAAACAGAGCCTGGACAAGGCTGCCCTGTGACAAGGACTGAAATGGCAAACATATTGTGCTGTGTACACTATCTAGATCAGCCTCTTCAGACACAGTGGGACTGGAAACACAGAGACTGTTACTGCAGTCTCAGGTCTATGGGAATGGCATTAAGAAAATGTCATATACTGTTTAAATTATGTCATGCTTGCAAAATCCCTTGCTCTTTGAAGACTTCTAGAGAAAAAGACGATATAGCCTTCATAGGCCTCAGAGGAGAGCTGTAGGTTTAGGCTTTATTTTCTCCTTTGCCCTGGGGAAATCTCCTATTGACTGTGGATGACAGCTGCACTATAGACCAAAATTTCTCATAAATCATGCTGTGAGTTAAGTGAGTGCTTATTCATTTGCAGCTACCTTATAAAACCCTGTTTCCTTAGAATCATAGAATCATAGAATGGTTATAGAGTTGGAAGGGACGCTACTCTTACAGCCACAGCAAGCACTGAGCAACACCCAGGTGCCAAACGCGGCAAACATGACCGTGCTGCTGCTTTGGAGGATGGGTGGGGAGCAGGGGAACGCTTCAGTAAAGATGATTCTTCCCTCTGTCAGAAAACTCACATACTTGCAGGGCTGCCCCACTTTCTAAGCCGGTGTCCTGCTGTCTCTAGAAAACAGCAGTCTTATTTTGACTGAAGGATAAGAATTTAAAAATATTTATTCTCTTACAATGTGGGTGGCTTTGTTTGCTTGGTTCAAATAGACTACAAATAGACTATGTATTCACTGGCTCAAAATATTTATTTCGGGTAGCTGTTTTATAAACTGCTCCTTAGAAGCTTTTTATATAATGCTGTATCCATTAGCATGAGAAGAAAAATTCTCTCAGCCAACAAAGTTTTTCCAATTGTAAGCCTTCCTGGCTCCCACAAGAAAAGGCACCCCCTTCTTAAAAAATCATTTTGCTTCACAACCTCTTCTGATTGGTCTTCCAGCACTGGGAGTCCTTTAAATTCAAGTGGAACATTAACATTAGGCATTATACATTCAATTCCTTTAAAGTGGCTGAGATTATAATCCTTGTAATAGAGCCTGTCTGTAAATGCCACCTTGTCCACTGATCTGACACGCTCAGCCTTGCCTTGCCATGTTGATGAACTTGATGTAGGATTTGTCGGGTGGGTTTCGTTATTTCAGAGCAGTCTGAACACCGTTTTGATATCAAGCTTAGTGGTTTGTGCACTGTGTAGTGGAGGAGAAGGGCAAGATTTAGTGTTTGAAAATAGTCCATTTATGGTTCTGCAGGGTGTCTTGCCTGGTCCTCGCTTGCCATTCAAGGAGGATATAGAGCTCCTACACATTGCATGTCACTTCTGCCGTGGCAGATGGTTTGCTTTTCCAGTACAGTGCCCACACATAGGGCACTGAATCCAGCCCTACTCTCCAGCACCTCAAATCAATGAAGGCAAGTAACAGTTTTCCTTTACATAGCTTGAAAGACTTCTTTATACCTTACATAATGAACTATCTCTTGGTAATCATAGAATCATAGAATGGTTTAGGTTGGAAAGGACCTTGACGATCATCTAGTTCCAACCCCCCTGCCATGGGCAGGGACGCCTCCCACTAGACCAGGTTGCCCAAGGCTGCGTCCAGCCTGGCCTTGAACACCTCCAGGGATGGGGCCTCAACAACCTCTCTGGCCAACCTGTTCCAGCACCTCACCACCCTCAGAGTGAAAAATTTCTTCCTAATGTTTAATCTAAACCTGCTCTCTTCCAGTTTAAAGCCATTCCCCCTCGTCCTGTCACTACAGGCCCTAGTAAAAAGTCCTTCCCCAGCTCTCCTGTAACCTGTAACCGCATTCTATTAATGTATCTGCCATTTGCTTTGGCTAGTTACTTTATTTCATAAAACTCAGAGCACTCCCAAACATTTGCAGCTACACATCTACAGGCTACATATCTCTAAGTGATATATTTATTCATTTTCTTAGTTTGTACTGCAGCACCAAAGACATCTTGTAGAGGCTTTGACACAGAAAGTTCTGCTTGATGTGATGGGAGTGGTGTTTATTGGTCACACTCAAGTTCTTATTAAGATGGCCAATGACAATAATTAGAGCTGACATTCCTAAGGCTTTTTATTGCCTTGTTTAAGCCTGATGCTGGTATTTCTGTCTCTCTCCCTTTCCCTTTTACTTTTTTGGAGAAGCAGCTGTAGGCCATGTCCAAATGCCTTTCCTATCCTATCCTATCTTATCCTATCCTTCTGTGTTTAAAAGGACTTCATAACCTTCAGGTCAGATATGAAGTTATGTGTTTTCCACATCTGCACTCCTGAGGAAGAAAAAGATACTTAGTATCCCTTAGGAGGGGAAAATTGAGTAAAATCCAGAAACAGTAAGAAATACCAATATCATGTTCTCCAAGCAGTCTCCCCAATTATTCATTCCCTTTTAATTATTTCTCATCTTCGTCATTCTTGACAGCTTGTGAAATGAAGTTCTTCAGATGATGCAGCCTTTTTTTTTTGCATTTACACTTTGTCTATTTTAGAAAATAATGCATTGCAGAGCAGAATATTTGCTAGTTAGCAAGAATAATCATTCATCTTACTGTAATTTCACGTCATTACCCATTAGTCAGTAACAATGATTGGCAATGCAATTTTCTTTGCAATAAAACTAATTAATATTCACCTCATTATCTGCTGTTCAGATACTTCTAAAAGCAAAACTTGAGACTTTTTTAGCAAGCAGGCCATTAAAAGGAAAAAAAAATCATGACATGTAAAAAAATGGTATTTGAGTGTGTGAGAAATATGAGTAGAAAATAGCTTTAGAATGACTATATCAATTAGGGAATAAATAAAAGAAACAGTCTCCCCTTTTAGGTAGCCCTGATACATTTCTTCTGGAGAATTAGCAGACTAGTTTTAGCCAATTGTAATAGCATAATATGTCAGCAAAAGAAGGAGGTAGGTTTATGATTTCTCAACAAGTGCAAATGACTTCACCTTTGAAATGGAGCACATTTTCTTAGCGATGTGTGTCAGTGCTTTCTCTATTGCATCACTGAAATCAATCTTGTAGAGAACTGCCTGAAAAAGTTCTTAAAGGTTTTGTGACTAATTCCCTCTCACTTCTAAAACAGAATCATCATAAATATAACATTAGTAGTGCCAGGTGACTGGGTGCCAAGGCATCCGACAAACTCCAGTTGTTTTTCGCTTTCTTACAGGTTATTTTCCCTCTTGATTTTGTAATATTCCAAACTTCAACAGAGCTCCAGAAAGCTGCACTAAAAACTTCATTGGCAATAGAAAATGGGAAAAAATAGCCAGAAAAATATATTTACATCTTGAATGGAGAATACATCCATCACATCACTCAACCTATAGCATAGGACAAAACCAAGAATCTGGAAGTGGGTTGCTGGTAACTCATTACCATTTCTTGAGTGACTTAATTAGAACTGGAATAAGTATTTTCAGGGTGCATGGGGTAGAAGCTGTGTGTTGGTTGTAGAAAGTCCGCAGGAACAATGGCCATTTTCTCTTTTGTTGTAAACTGATGGAGTTCATTAACTTCCATGGTGTTTTGCCATGTCTACCAGACGGGAATTCAGTGTGGTCTCTTTCATACCTAAAGATTTTTAACATTGTCCAAATGGGATTAATCCACATATTGTTTTCTCTTATTAACCTAAAGAAAGCAGAAATTAGTGTCTCATATGACCCAACTGCCTAATGACACCTAGATTAACTGCGAATATAGCTGATATATCGTGCTTAGTGGAAGGTCATGGTAATTTGGCTGTGCTGTATGGACATCTTACCTTTCTCATTCAGAGCAAGTGTAAGTTTCTCCACATGGCGCTGCAGTCTACTATATTTAGACCCTATCTCTAAGCATTTCCAGCTGCCTAATAGTATGACACCCTGCATCTCCAAGAGGAAGAATGTCAGGGAGGCTGAAAGTTTACATGACTTCAGGAGGAGACTGGACAGGTTCATGGTGGAACAAAATATTTATTGCTAAATATATCCAAATTACTTTCAGATGAGGAAGTCTCAGAGGTATTACTCTCCCACACATGCTTGTCACCTTAAACAAGTACCTAGATATGTTCTTTTGGTCATCTCACAATCCAATCACAGATCTGATTGGATCAGATCTATTGAACTCTTATCATCTTCTAGTTTAGGACATGTCACGTCAAGCTTTTTGTTTTGCTTTGTTTTTCTTCTGTGATTCAGAGTACTTTGCACATGGTGGGTCTGAAAGGTTTCCAGTAGAAAGCAGCCCAAGAAACTTCTTATTTCTTGGTGTGGCCATTGATAAAGTGCTGCTAGAAATTCCCTGTAACATAGTTGGATTCTGTAGGTGGTGAGTGGTAGATAATGGACTCCATAAAAACTACATTCCATAAATCAGATGAAACATGGTTCTTAGCGGAATGGTATAAAAATGTTACTACCAATCCTGTCACATTTTTAGCTGATGAGCAGTCAAAAGTTTCACACCAATTTATCATTTCAAAGCACAGATGTATCATTTAAAAATAACCACATGAAAATGGTAATTTATCTCTATAGCTACGCAGCTGTTCATGCTAAGAGTAAATCATAGAGACCCACATTCTGGTCAGTCAGCCTAACAGAGCTGGAACATTATGTTTGGGCTACATTTCAGAGTTTGAACACCTAATAAACCATAAAATATAGAATTAGTGGAATAATATCATGGTTCTCAAATTAAGACCACGTACAAGAGAGTCAATGCACTTCTTGGCAATGCCCACTTATATTTTACTAACTTCCCACCAGATAATTTGAATATTGAACATTATGCTGAAATGAGGAAAAACATTGCATTCTGCCAAAGCCAAATAGTTCTTGAATGGATTGCAATAATGTGTTAGCTGATCACAACAACCTAAAATGGTAGGATCCAATTTCCTGAACACGTAAATAAATTCGTATGTATGATTATGAATATCTGATGCAACGTTATCCTCTGAAATATTTAGACACATTAGAAGGAATATCAGAGGAAAAATAAGCAATTCTGGCATTTAATCCACAGCTATTCACCTCTCTTTCAGAAATTTTTGTTCAAACAGACCATATTCACTTACATTCTGAGCTTCTGTTAAGACAAGCTGTTAATGAAGAAACAATATACTATTTACTTTCCTTCGTTATAGCTTCAATTAGCTTACATGAATTGTTGTCATGTAAATGATGAATCATAAGGATTTCTGTTGCCAAGGCAGGGTTTCCAGTGTTAGTATTTTGGGTTATATCGCTTAAGTTATCACTCCACAGTGGACATAAATTATTTGTTTCTGTGTATCCCATTATTATCCTACTATTACAGAGGGGTTATAGTAATGAGTACCTTCATTGTCATCCAGAGGAACATATTATTTTCCTAAACGAATGAGAGTAATCCTGCTCTTCCTTCTTACAGTTTCATTATAGCTGGGGGCAGAAAGTGCCCTGTCAGAGCCCACTTTGCTCAGAGAACTACCCGGAAACCTAGCCACAGGAGAGGAATTCCACGTATAAAACATCCAGCAAGGTTTATGGCTTTCATAAGGAAAGCAGCTGGCTTGTGGGTGTACTTACTGTACATGGACTAACTCATCTCATTGTGACCCAATGCAATATTTTGCAAACAGTTGCTAGACACTGGGAGCTAACAATTTCTAATAAGAAATCTGCCTGAATATCGTTCATTTTGAATGTTCACAAGGTATTATTCAGATGAATCTGACACCTATAACGTACTAAAATCTGCTTTTGACGTGGTGTGATTGAAACTTAAATAGACAAAGGCTAACAAATAAACAAAATAGACTGAAAAATAAGTAGGACAAAGCACTATTTTTTACCTGTGAAGGTTTATGCTGGATAGCTATTCAAATATTCCTGTAAAGGAACCCCCCAAAACGCAAACACTCTTAAGAATATTAATGAATAGAGAATAAAAAGGAGCACAATCATGGTCAAACCAAACAGCTGTTCAAAATTCAAGTACACATTGCAAACATTGCTTTGCGGAATTCAAACAGCTTATCTGTTTTGCCACATCATAATCAAAGAAACCTGAAGCCCTCCTTGTGCCAAATGCTTGTAAGGATACTGACCCATGATATTCAGGGTGGCTAGCGAAGTATTTTAGAGAAATGTCAGTGGCAGGCTGATTTGTTTATCAAAACCTTCCGTGGTACCTGTTAAAGAAAAAAACGTGAATAAGTTCCCAGTGGTTAAAGAGGTTTCCGTTTGAAGAAACTTGTTTAGAAAATACTATTTATTAACTAATTGCTTTGCTTTTCCATTTATTGTTGCCTGACAAGATTGATATAATAAATGGCAGTCAAGAATTTAGAATAATTTAGAAACTAAGATGTCATCATCTGTCCAGGTGTCCACTGACACATGTCATCAGATCTTTATGCTCAGTAGCCCACCCTCCAAATAGGCACTTGCTCTCCAAGGCAAGTTTGTTGTATACTGAATTTACCTCTAGCTTACAATTTGTCTGGTTTGTAACTTAGTAGCATATGTAGCTCCCTCACCTCTAATTTTCCTGAACTGTGGATTTTAATCTGTTCCTTATACTGGAACTGAAATTTCCCAACATAGCCCTGGAGTCTTAGAAAATCTACCAAGACTTGGGCTGTAACTTCAGGTTAAAAATGTTATTTATATTTTGTTTTGTTTTTTCCTACCAGTAAATGCAAGAAACCCATTTCACTATAGATTCACTACGGCAGAGATAAGTGTTGTGTTGCTGTATATTTTATTTCATTAAAAAGTAACTTTATTAGTATTTATAAATCTAAGCATGCGGAGACACATAACCAAAGTAAGTTGTAATGTCACTTATCTGCCAAGCTGTATTGCAAAGAGTGGGTTACTTGCCAGAGTGAAGTTCTGGAAGGAATAAGCAGATGGTACAGTAGACAAAGCAGAAAGAAAGCTTTTGATCATGGCTGTTCAATGTGTTACCCGGCGGAGCTGCGATTATGTTTCCTTTAGAGCAAAGGAAGCCATTAAATAATTTACTTAACTCTTACGTGATTGAAGTTGTTCCAGAGCCTAACAGCACATTGGTGCCTTTGGACTCTTGACTATTTAGAGTGCTTTGTTCATTAAAATTGGAGAAGGGCTTTCACTCTTTGTGTGTATTGTGCACCATACATGTTCTGCGTAGCTTTGTAGGTTTTGCTATGTAGAAGCAGATAGTCCTGACTTTATGTTTTTCACTGCTGAAGGCAAATTGGAAACAGGCCCTACCACCACTCATGCTAAATGATCAGATTTCCTGAATGATGTGTGTAGATAATGTTCCCAAGGTATCTATGAACCTTAATGCTTTCTTCTGAATGATGCCAGCGAAGGGAAACACCTTTCGGCAATGTGTCAATGAATGCTTTGCAGGCCCCTAAGAAAGTCACTCAAAGGAGAGAATCTGATAATAATAGAGGTTAACTTTAATTACTTAGCTATTGTGAAAGAAACACAGCGGATTCTGGAATATATTGGGCGTTCCTGAAATACTTGAAGACAGTTTTTCTGTTCAGAAGCTTGCAAAACTTATTAAAATGGGTTAGTTTTGAACTGGGTTCAAACTGATGAGATAGAATTGGTTAAATTCAAATTGTGGGGCATAGGGTTT
This sequence comes from Charadrius vociferus, assembly GCF_000708025.1. Classification (NCBI taxonomy): domain Eukaryota; kingdom Metazoa; phylum Chordata; class Aves; order Charadriiformes; family Charadriidae; genus Charadrius; species Charadrius vociferus. The sequence goes on along the minus strand of NW_009648925.1, from coordinate 523,835 downwards.
ATTTAGAAAATACAAGCTATGAGTAAAGGCTGAAGGACTTGTAATATTAAGCTTAGAAAAACAAAGAGGGAGACAGGATGTCATAATAGCCTTTTTCCATACAACAAGTTTTAATAAAGTAGGCAAAGATCAACTGTTCTTGGGCAAGCAGACAACATGAGCTTATATGAGGACATATTATGACAATTTCGTACCATACAGGGTATTGTGTGGATTTTTTAGGTATTCACTTGTGTAACTGAAAAGGGATGGACACTCAAAAAAAACCAAAAAAAAACCCAAAAAAACAACAACCAACCCCAAACTCAAATTTGCTTTGAAATCCTTCTGTCATTCTGAAGAGAGTATGAGATTGAATTTGACAGTGTTGTCGTTACCACTCCTACCAACAGCTGTCATAGAATACGTGTTGACTCCAGTGACTTCAATTTCTGCCCATCAGCTTCACCTACCAGTCAGACCCTGCTGTATTCACGTCAGCCTGAGCCCACTGCTCTGCAGCAGCTGCTGTGAGCAAGAGGAAACCAGCACTTTTCAGGGATGTGGGAGAGTGCAGATTAGACCCCCTAAATTTCAGCTTACTAATAACATGCTGTTCACTACTCTGTATGTGTGCTTGCACAGATGAAGTGGTCTAAGTGGAGAATATATTGCGGAAATTAATGATGCAAGATAGATTTCCAAAATGTTTCTTTTTCGTGTGTCCATTGGCATTACAGATTTTTCTTTTTATTCAGTTCTCTTTATGTTGTTTCTTGGATCATATTGTTCTCTGTATCTTTGGTTTAAAATATTATTTTAATTAAAAATTTATTTTAGACAATGACATAATTTTTTTGCCTTTCTACATTTTTGAAATTAAAATAATAAGTTTTCAAATTTACTTCTTGTTGTATTGCTCACACTCTTCTTTCACTCCCTCCAGCTTTAACAATAAGCATATCTGAGCAACTTTCCTTGTAAAGGGGGCAGTCAAAATTTTCGTTAACTGTCCTCTGAAATAAATAGAAATGTTGATTTGTTATTATCTTTAACATTAGAAAGTAAGGATGAAAATTATAAGATAAAGAGAAAAGTGATGTTATGCCAGACCAAAGATCTGTCAAAATACGTATTTTTTTCTAACATGACAAGAAGTCTACAGTTTAGCAAAGATTTTCTTTAAGAATAAGCTATTCCCCCAACATAGCCTATAAAAACTTATGTTTCACGTACCTCCTGAGCCAGAGGTGATAGTACCTATTTAACACACCTTGATGTATTTCTTCTCCATGAACTCATTTCCCTTTGGTTCCTATAACTTTTAGCATTGACACTGCACTGCAGCAAGGAGCTCTGCAGCTCAAACACAGGAGATGTAAGGGAAGCTGCTTCTCTTTGTTTTTTGTTGGTTTTTTTTTTTTTTTTAATCTGCTCACAGCTAATTGCATTTGATGCCTCCTGGTTCTTGTAATGGAAGAGACACTGGATAATCAATCTCTCTTTACCCTCGCCAGGCATGATTTTACAGACTTCTATCAAATTCTCCTTCAGCTGTCTTGTCTCCAGTAGGATAAGTCCTTGTCTACTCAGTCAAAGTAAGGAGAGTATTCAATATTCCTTTTCATCTTTGTTGCCCTTCTTTGAGCCTTTTTATAGAGGAGGATGAGAACTGCGTGGTATGGATTTACACAGGAGCATGAATGTTTGTTATTTGTTCTCTATTCCTTCGCCAATAACTTCTAGCATGTCATTTTCTTTTTTTCACTCCCTCCGAGCTACGGAAAGTAACTGAACTACGCGTTGTAAACCTAAGATCTCATTCCTCAGCTGTAACAGTTCAATACATACCCCTTCATTTTAGATGCAAAATAACCTTTTTTCACCTATGTGTGTTACATAACATTTACCCAGATTGAATTACGTTTATCCATTTTGTTGCCCAGATGCAGCTTTGTAGTATCCCTGTGCCAACCTTTGCAGTCACAACCTTTTGTTCTCACAAACTTATAACTGTATTTTCAGCAGAAGTTGTCACATACATTAAGGACTTTCTTTTAAAAAAGTAGATTGACTCCTGATTTGCTGGTTTTATGTTACATTTTATGGCTTGTAGTTCCCTAGATCTTCTATAGCATATTTCTTGAAAATTTGTCATCTTTTCTGTATCTGCTGCTTTCTTGTTCTCAGGTATAAAAGTGGTTTCAAGTGATACTTTTTATACCACTGACCATTGTTCACTTTTCTGGTCCTTGAACTCCTTTTGAATTCTTCGGTAAATGCTGATTGATGCAATTTGTTCCTGTTCAATTTTGTTGGTTGCTCTATAACATTTATTGACACTTCAATTTGATTCAGATCTTCAGTGAATACCCAGTAATGAAGGGTTCCAGAGTGGGAACCTCCCCAAGCGCTTCCACAATGAATACAAAGCCAGAAAATTAATTTAGTTTTCTGGTTGGCCCTTTTTTCTCTGAGTGCTCCTTTTATGCCTTTATTATCTACCAACTCTAGAGACCTTCTGAAAGGCTTTTTACTCCTAATGTGTTTTAGAAACAATGTATTAAGTGTATAAAAAACTACAGGTAAATACTTTTCAAGCACAGCTTCTTTTGGTGCATCTTACTGTGTCTCTTATATTCAGCTTGCCAGCATCTGTATTCTATTTTTCTCCTTTGAACAGAACCTCAGATTTTCTGAAAGCTACTACTCAACTTGAATGACTACCTTCCCCAGCGCTTAGCCTTACCTTCTTCCTCTTTCTCTTTCTCAGGTCTTTTCTAAAAAAAAATACGTTCATTGTGTCTTAATGCTTTATAATATCATCATGCAGTCTACCTGAAGGTTGCAAAGATTTGACCCCAGCTCCTTCCTCTTGGAAGAACTTTAAGCCCAAGATCATGAAAATATTTAAAACTTTAAGAAAGTGGTTGTGATCATCATATCTATATCACTTACAGAAAACCACTTCATTATGTGCTTTTGTGGCTGCCTGGAATTCAATAATCATCAATAGTTTAGTTTGATGCATCAGTTTAGAACAGCTGTATGCTTAAAACTGTGCTTATGTCAGCAGTACCTCAATGCCCACATGTAAAAGAAGAAACTTTTTCCTCCTCAGTTGGATTTTGCATTGACTGTTGCTCAATTATTTTAAAAAGTGAGGATTAGATAACACACTATAGCAACCTGTTAACTTAAATTTCCTTCCTCCGTATGTTATTTTTTGGTAGTGCTGAGCCAGTTGTGTTGGTTCAGGAATGTGCAACAATCATACCTCCACAGCCTAGAAAAATTTGCACCAGATGAAAATTTGGTTTATAATATTTCCTTCCAGATGAAGATACCTTGTTGTTGTAGTGCTGTGCAGAAAACACCATGCTTACGGTTTCTGGAAAATTAAAAATTTAATATGAGAGGGAAAAGCAGGAGACACAGAGTTAAGTAATGTGGGAGCTCCCACTGTAAATTAACTTTGAATTACCTTTTAAAATTAGTATCTTGCAAAATTAGAGGTGTTTAAGATCTGGGAAACATTCATTCATTGTAACTCACATTAGGTTCAAGAGACTGATATTCAAGGTCCTGGTTCAAAGCACTCAGGGAAAGGATTCTGGTAAATCACTACTTGGGAATCACCAGGATATTGGTTACTCAATAGGGCTCAATTGGCTAAATGAAGGTCAATTTCTGGACACACGCAAAGAGAATCACCTTTTTACCTTTATGCATAGCAGAGGGCAGTAAAATCTCAAAAAAGTAGAGTAGGAAAACAAATCCTCTCCTTCTAAGCTTTATATAAAGCTCATGTTGTAATTAGATGTTGGAATAAATACCACTTCATTCCCTGCCTTTCCCACAGAAAAGAAAAAGCAAAGCAGTATCATATCTTTAAAAACAGCTCATAATAACATATGAAGTGCAGTGACATTAAACAATAATGAAATTCTTTAGAGGAGAAATTTGTATAAGTCCTCAAAGATTTTATTTTCCCTTTTCCTTTATCATTTTCTCTTTTCTTCCTTTTTGTCTCATCTGTGTTTTATATCTACTCCCTCAGCTAGTGTTTGCTTTTAAAATCAATTCACCACAGACTCCTAAGATTAGTCTGATCTTAGGAGTTTGGTTAGTCTGATTAGTTGAGCCAGAAAGTTAACTTAGTTTACAACAGGTTATTTGGTTCAGACACTTTATTTCAACTTTGTTCAAAATGGTTTGTGAGTTTATTTAGTTGTTGTTTTATTTCCCCTTAATGTTGATGCATTTCACACATGCCAGTTCAAAAGAAGATGGTGAAGTTGGTTTCCAGAAAGGCTCTTCCCAAGACACTTGTTTCTGTGTTACATAAGTGTGCAATTAAGCAGGTCATAAAAAGCTATAACATTGTTAGGGGGAAAAAAAATGTGGTTCTACACGATCTTGTAATGGAAGTTTCAACACTAAAAAAAAAAAAAAAAGGGCCAAAAATAGTCTCAGAGCTCCCTCAATCAAATGGAAAGAGAGCAAATTATTTCTGTCAGTGGAGGAAATGTGTTTCTAAGAAGGCAAGGAGACCATTCAAAACCTCCAGATTGATTCCCATTATGCCTATGAGAGTCTCGTGGCTAAATCCCAACATTTTTCTTGGAAAATATATTCCATAGCAGAACAGCCATTTGTCTTAACACCCCATGGCTGCCTACAAATAAAGCGTTCTGCCAATGACTGGCACAAACTTCAAGCTGCAGCCTGAAATCAAGCCGATCCTTTTTATTCTTTCCTTTTTTTTTTTCCCATCTCTCAAGGGCACATCTCGTAGCCTGGATGAGAACAGAGAGGAAAGCAGATGGCAACACCATTTGCAGCCTAAGTCACAGCAGAGGAAGCCAAAATGCTAGATTAACGGCCTCATCCCATCACAAATCTTTGTTAACTCAACTCTACTTGATCAAGTAGTGTTATTTGAGGACCCAGAACTGGGCAGGGACCTCTCTTAACAGCTGAAGGTGGGATCCCAAAAGGATCTGCAGACTACGTTCAACATTGTGCACCCTAAAAACATCATAACAATAGGAAAATGCTGGTGAAGGTCACTGGGTACTGTGCAGCTTGGAGTGGGACAACAACTTCACAGACCTCTGTGAATTTAGACTGTAGAATTTAGCTTGTAAGGAGAGAATTTAAAGAGCTCATTTATTTGTTTTGCTGGTTTTGGGGTTGCCTTTTTTTTCCCAGACTGTGGCAAACGTCCAGAACAGGAGTATCTGTTTCCAACTGGTCCAGAGAAGGATGCGATAGACTGCACTCCGTAGTAGTCGAGTAGGCAGAGGAAGATCTGGTATCACATGAGTCTGGATAGGACGAAATGCAACCCACTGAGCAGAGATCTCCCAGGAAGGCTGGCATCAGCAAAATATTGGATGAGATGTTGCAAACCCAATGGTAACCATGGAGTTTGGCACACAGAGGCAGGGGTATTTTCTCCGCTTCTATTGCATGATATGTCTTTCTGCTTCAATAATATAGGTCCTGTCAATATATATAGATCTCATCAGTGGATGTCTGCTTCATCTAGTGCCTATTTTTACATATTATCCAGAAGGGATGAAAATAATGAATAACCTCTGAGCCACTGGTTCAGCCCCGGTGCAGTAGGACAACCAAAGAGTAAGAGGTAATGTCACAAGTTCAGATAAGCTTTTCACATAATGTGTGATCCCAGAGTAAGACCCGATCTCTCATGAGATAAAGAGCATAGGATTTACCAGGCTAGATTAGATAATACCAGCTGCTTCAGAGGGAGGGGGAAAAAATAAAAGCGAACAAGAGAGAAAACCTTTTGACTAGTTCAGCCAGTCCGTCACACAGTGCTGCGCACTAGGAAGATCCCTGCAGGGAAAGACGGTTACATCACAAATGTTTTCTTGATTAGCATATGGATCTGAGTTTCTTATGTATTGCTAGGGCAGTGTTTCCAGAACCACCACACGATATCCCATGGTGATGGGCAATACAGGAATGGCTGCTCTTGTACACAGCTGGTGACGTCTTCCTGTCCAGGAGGTTCTGCATTGCTAAAATCCAAAAGGAATGCTCTACCATAGGAGGGCACTGGCAGCACGTCAAAGTGCCAACTAGGAGATGGTGATCCCTCTCTTTCAAAGCAATATTGCCCTTCTTCCAGGGAAAATCGTGTAGACTGTGTATGATATTAAAAATACTTCCACTGATTGGTTTTGGAATACCTTTCTCCCTGAAGGAGGTGGCCCTAGTTTCTTGGGATAACACTTTCTCATGAAGCTGCTCCTTCAGAAAGAAGACTTTCTCTGTAAGGTACATACTACAGAACAAAAGCAAAACCAGATACCTTACAATCTTTTTGTTGTGTGTAGCTTCTGCATTTAATATTTTTAATATATTTACTTCTGCTTATCACAAATCTACATGCACTATTTGGATAATAATTTACTTGAATACTTCGTGTGAATTGCATGGTTGGAAAAATAGAACAAGTCATTCAAAATAGTCCCTCATATTTGACAGAAACTGCAGTTTGTGTCTTGTAACAAGCCAGAGGTCAGATGAAGTTCTAGTCATAAAATGACCCAAATGCTTTGAGATTGTTTACATTTGTTCCTACCTTTTCTCAGTGCTGTATAAATGTCACATGACAATTTCTCCCATTAGAAGGAGGAAAAAAGATCAGAGTAGCCAGAGTAGTTGCACTGTTTCTGTCTGGGTAAAATTCACATGTATGGAGATGATCGGCACAAAAACGGCATTTGGGCATCAGAAGATGATCAGAGGGGACCTGCTGAGATCTTTGAGCTTGCCAAGACACTGAAGCCAAAAACTCCCTCTGTTTTACACAGGCACTGTGGTTATGGTCATCCTGGAAGCAACTGGGGGCAATTTCTCCCAATCCTTCTACTGGATGGTATCTCCACTGACTCTAGATTTTCATGATGTTTTTCTCTTCTCATAGAAAGAATTTAATCAATTGATCTCTACATGTCCTACTCTCCCAGACCATCTGGCTTCTGAATTTCCCCTTTACAATCCTGATACACTTTCTATAGCCTATCAGACCCTGTCACTTGGGCTTTGTGTTATCTGTAGTCTACCAGCATCAATGAATTTTTGATTGCTCCCATCCCTCTCATAGCTGATGTTATCATGTTTTCATCACAAGACACACTTAAATCTCTGCCATTCTTCTGCATCCTGCCTACTCTGTCTTCACAAGTTCTTAACAGCTGCTTTTAAGGTAAAATTATCAAACATGTAACACAACCTTATTCCTCTCTCTTGCTTATTTTTCATTTTTCCTTTCTTTCCTCTCGACATTGATTGAAAAATGCCACCCAACCTCTGCACTTTATTGCATCTCATCACATCTGCTGACCATTCTTTCATTCATTGTTATGTTGCTTTTGTCCTAAGTTTCTCATATACTGCCTTTTTTTTATTTTTCCCATCTTTGTTATGCAATCCTGCTCTGGTATTTCCTATTAAAAACAATCTCTCTCTTTAGCCCATTTGCTTTTATAGAGACCACCTTTCCTTCCTGTTCTCGTTTATCTTTATTCTTATTTACCATGTTGCTTTCAATTCCCTCAATTCCATGCTCAGACCTGTTAGCTCTACCTTACATACTTTGCACTTGATCAATTCAAAGCATTCATGCCAAAATTTTTAATGGCCTAGTCTTAGCCAAGTCCCAGAACCCGTACTCTATCTTCATCTCTGCCACCTGACAGCTGCCTTCAATACTGCCACCATTCTCCTTTTCTTGAAATATTACCCTTCCCTGATGATTCAATTTTCTCCCAGTTCTCTTCCAAACTATTTATTCACTCATCCTTTCTCTACAGGAATCTCTTTTTAATCCCCAAACAAAACCATCTTTGACTCCATGGTTACCTAATCTACATCTCAATTCCATTTGTCTCTCTTCTGTTAAAAAAATAAAATTTCTACCAGTTTGTCTTGTGGCTTAAGGACGTGTAGGCACCTGAGGTCAACCTAAACTCAGATAAGCGTGGTTCTTCAGTCCCAAGCCCTGATAGCTCTCTTGCAAGGAGCAGTGGTATTGTCCACTGGTGACTAAAAAAGTCAACAGACGCTGCAAAGCCATCTCACACCATAACCCTTTCATGTCAGTTTTCAAAATTTCTTTGAACATAAAGCTTATAACATAACTTCAGTAGTACTTAGGTCACAATATATATTTTTTATTTGGCTGAGTAACATCCTTCTACACCTTTCCAGTACCTCTGCCACCTCTTGTGTCACATGCAGGTGGTAGAAAGTTGTGTGTGTGGACCCTCTTTTTGCTCTTTCTACAATGCCTTGCAGTAAGGGATCTTCATACCTGAGGAGGTACTTACGGCAATCGGAACAATAGTAAAATGGTGTTAACCACAAAAACATCAGCTTGTGGATTGTGTGCAATCTGGTGACCAGACTCTTTTCAGTGATCTTTCTGGTTAACAATCTTTCAGGGCACAAAGCTTGGGAAAGTTTTGCCATTAGGTACTCTTCTACAGTAATCATTGCAGCTTCCACAACAGTTTCACAAAGGATGATACATCTTCAGCATCTCTATACCACTCTGTGTATATATAGCTCTTCTGACAGACATTTATATTATGGGCTTTCCTGTATTAGACTATAGCAGTCATATGTTTGACAGGTAAGGTCAGCCAGGGGTATTTAACATGCACAATGAAATAATGCACTTGGTGAGGTTTTTTCCTTCTTCTGCTTTCTTTTTTTGTCTGGACAAATGGTACCTACATTGTAGCAGAAATATTAACTAAGACATAAAATTCTATTATTCTAAAAGAAGAAATTATATCTTAAACCCACAGGAGACATGATTTTACTGCGTTCCTTTGTTTGAATGACCTCTTGCATAGAAACTCAAGGGTCATTATTGTGGAAACTTTCAGGCAAAAGTGATGTCACCAGAAATCATTTTAATGGAGCCCCATCTTTACGTCCTATTGATTTATCTGCTAACTATGAAGGGAAATCAATAAGCAGAACCATTTTCACATCTTTTAAACATCTACGGTAGCCAAAAAAATATTGTCCAGTGCAGACATGAAAGAAAAATCACAGCATAGGCATGAAAACATTTATTTCTTTATATTAAGAAGGTGATTTTAGTGGTTTTTCTACCATCTTTGTTTGATGTATTTGTACTAAAGGTGAATTTCACGCAGTGACAGTAGAAATTTAATTTTGTGTGAAGCAGAGGTTAAAATACTGAGATTTTCCAAATTATAAGGTGAGATTGCAGATAAACCACTATAGACTCATTGATGTTTGCTTGCTGCAACAGAAGACCTCAACTGGCTTACTCACTACTTTCAAATTAGGAACCTCATTCCTTAAACAACTAATGGAAAGAAAATAGATCTGGAATATTAATTCAAAGAAAGAACCTTATTTAAGAGTCTTACCATGGATTATTTACGGAGAATAATATGAAATGTTTCTAATGTCAGATGAATTTCTCATTCACCTCCACCTAGCCACTTTAGTGGCATTGCATTTGCATTACAAAAGAGAACTGCAAAATAAAACAGATCACTAATTATCCCATAAACCCATTTAATTCTTAGACAAAGGCATAAATTAAAAGTTTGACATTTTTTATTTGTATGGAAAGTGCTTCATGTCTGCTGTTATTTCTGCTCTCCAGGGCTAATTTTGATGTGGTAACTGGTGGGAGTAATGCTTCTGTGAAACAATAGAGCCACTGGTATTCCATTCTAATACCTTAGAAGAAGAAATACACTTTTTTGTATTGTATGGAAAATACAAGCTAAATGTTTAACTTGTCTGTGTCTGCTTTGCCTGATTATGTGTGAAGATTAAATTATTTTAATTTCATTATTTACTGATCAATTTCAGCCAAATTACAAGAAAATAATGTTATTTTGGGTTTTCTCCTGATTATCAAAGAGTTCTTTATTAATAATTCTAAATACAGTTCTAAAAAAAAACTTTCTTCAACCAAATAAGAGACACATTTTAAAGTGTTTTCACTTCATGATTCAGTTGCTGAGTCCCTACCTTATGACACCTCATAGAGGCTGGGTTTAGTTTCTTGCTACTTGACAAAGGTCAAATATGTCTAAAGTTCCTTAAGTAAGTCACAAAAGGTTATTTTGTTATTATCAGTATTGTTACTGAAAACTATGCAAAAAACATCAGAAAATGTGTGGTTTAGCTGCAACATTTGAACTCAGTCATTAATAAATGAATCCAATCATGCCAGACAGCGGGGAAAAATAGTTTCTACCCACTGGTTCTCTTGGCTGCCCATTTCTTTTCAAACAGCCAGTTACTGGAAACTGATCTTCTCCTCACTCGTCACAGTTAGAATGAAAGTGAATAAAAACAAGTATAGTTTGATTTGCAAGTAATCACAGATTGAAACTTATTAAGTGATACTTAAGTGATACTTTGGCTGCTTTGTTCTAAATTTAGTTTCTCTGCTCATTCACCGATAACTGAACTGTCAGTTTGTCATCTTACATTACCAAAGGTTACACGGTCCTCTAGAAGGTTGACTATGAAGTTAGCAATCTGCCACAGTAAAGCCATCAAATCATCGGGCCGAAATATCCTAAAGGTATCTAAAGTTTGAGAAGTAACAGCAAATATGAAAATGCCAAATTCTGTTATGGCATTATTTGATATAATTATTTTTGTAAGTATTACTGTTTTGTGTGCTGTTGAAGCCATGGATGCATGAATAAACATTAAAAGGATTTCTAATATTGGGTGAGAAAAACAACGGTTTCAATAAATTCTAGAGGGAACTCTTTTCCAAGGGCCTTTTTGCTGACAAAAAGGTATATTTGAGTGTCATGTCTGCACGAGCCTCTAATTGGACTTTTCCATTTCTGCAGCCTTTCCATTCCCTATGCTCAGAGGATAAAGGCTATGAATTTCACCACCCACCTTTACAAGCAGGCTCAGCTCCAGGTAGTTTCTTTCTCCTTAGCCACTTGCCAGACTAAAATCTTTCCATGTCTCCGTACAAGCACTGACCTCATCACCAGCCTCCAGCTGTGACTGCTTATGCTGAATAATGGCATGGCACCACAGCTGAGGGGTGTGCAGAGGATAAGGACAAGGCTTGCTCCTATTCTGGCTGTATAAACCCTTTACTTCAATCACAGTCATCTGGCAGATGAAACACCTTGCTAATTCCAAAAAAAAAAAAGAATTTTTACATGAAGGGCATAGCTTCCTCAAGGCTTTCCAAATGAAATTAGTATTCAATTTAAATCTTTCTTCAGCACTCTAATCTTTGAAAATCTAATCATGCATTTATTCCTTTCATTGCATTACCACATCAAAGCAAAACTTCATGTGGATACTTATTATTCTGAGTTCACTGTTTTTGCTTACAACAATACTTTTATGAACAGTTTTAGTTTCTAGTAACCTCATCTGCACCATCAATATTTATTTATTTATTTATTTGTTGTGGTAGAAGAATATTGAAAACTTTTTCAAAGAAAATACTAACCAAGGATGGTTCTTTGCCAATGTAAATTGTCCTCAGCAGATTGATTTCATCAGGCAACTGTAAAATGCTCTCTGGGTATATTTACAACTTACCTGTTACCTCTATCGGCCTCGTACAATCTTAATTGTGTATTGACTCGTGAAGAAAACTCAGCAAGGTCGAACTCCAGTCAAAATTTTGAAAAGTATTTGAAGATATTAATTATGTTTATCGATTTTATAAGTATTTGGTAATGCTATCTAATATATGGACTCAAGAGATTCAATCTTACAGACGCTTTCGGCAGATAAGCAGTAAGTCAACAATGTTATAAAATTATTGTTCTTACTGTTAGTACAAAAATTTATGAAGCTTTGCCTGTAATTGAACTGACCTCAAAATACTTAGCCTGGGATAGCGGAATAGCCCTTGAACTGAGCAACCTTGGACAGAATAGATATTCAATCCTGATTTAAGAAAGGATCACCAAGGGCAGGAGGCTGAGGGCAACCCGGCTCCAAAAGCCACCTCAGATCAGCTGGCCTGTCTAAGCTCTGGGCGAAACAAGAGACCTCAGCATATATGTGAGCTATCCTTTTCTTTCCTTCTTTTTTCAGATAGCTATGTCACTATGGACATATAATTGACAGTTTGTTTTGAGAGGTGTTATTAATCACTGCATTACCCATGATCATCAACACTCCTCACAAATACAAAAGCTACCTGTAACACCAAAGAAAACTTACAGGAAAAAAAAGTCCTGTAGCTAATGACAGGCGGTTTAGAGAAGAATGTGGGTTCTGCCCTGAAACAGATGCTTTTACAGGAGTCTAAGGTGCTGTCAACTCTGTAGTTGTAACAGTACTCAGTAGAGCATTTAATTGTTTACATCAGGTTTTTCATTTACAACACAGTGGAATTACATTCAGGAGACCACATTTCCATCGGCATAGCAATGACCACCCTTCCTATATTTTCATAAAGACAATGTTGTGAAACTGGAAATTCTTGTCAAAGCAGGTTAAACAGACACCCTCTGATCTGGGGGAAGGGGGCAGGGAGAAGAACTCCCTTTCTGGGTTCCAGAAAAGCTACAAGGAATTTTAAGAACTTTTCAGAGCAAAAGCTCAGAAAATGCTGTGGTTTGTTGAGTAGAGAAATAGATGTTTGGTAAAACCTGTATCATGTCTATTTTATTGTTTACTGCTCGTTAACATTCTTGAGAAGTTACAGGACTTTTATGTTCTAGTTAAAACTCCTGTCAGCCTTATCTTGGTTGAATTTTAACAGGCTCAGCCTCAGAGATGGTCCTTTCTATCTTAGGCTCAGGGTCAGAGAAAGCAGAGATGCCATGATCGCTGGATATCTTTTAGGATGAAACCCAAAAACTTACAGTGGTGACCTTTTTCATTACTGTTGTATCTGTGATCCCAGATTACTTCTTTATATATAAAACAGTGTTTCTGGCAGTGGAATAAAGGCTTTTGCTTCCAGCAGTGCCTACGCCAGGCTGGTGGCAAGGCAGGCCAGGGAGGTTGGACACCCCCGGAGAAGTCTGTCCGTGCTTTTTTAAGTCTGTGAGACTTTGTTAGCAGTGAGGCCACTATGAAGTCCTTCACAAAGAAACAATTCTTATGCTGTGGGACATGAGGAAACTCATGATCATAAAGCAAAGGAAAAAGCAGAGATTTTGCAACTTGGATCTTTGTTCGAAAGTATCTGAAGAAATAAACATATTTCCCCCAGACAGCTGTTTAAAATGTATTAGAGTATCCACTTGCATTATTTATCTCTGTGTGTCTGAGCTGATTGTGCTGCGTAACTTCTCAAAGCAGGAAAGTCTGATTAAACGATGTGTGCCTAAGTACCTTTTTTTGGACTCAATACCAACTACTGTGCAATCAGGTCTACCTCTTTTCACCTCATCATTTATGAGCCACAGTTTACTTCAATTTTCATTTCTATTTCAGTCAGTCAGTCTTACACAAACACAGCCTATTTTTCATTTTACATTTGGACACATGAACTATTTTATTATATTTCAATCCAGGGACATAGTCTGAAAATCCTTGGAAAATGCTACAAAGACATTTCTGGTCTTGTATTTAGTTATAACTGAAAAATTTTGAGGTAGATTACCATACATTCCTATGTGGCAGAGATCAATTATGTCTAAAAACATTATATGGGTTTTTTCAAATAATTCATATTAAAGAAAAATTAAAGCATAACTTTTTATATCACAGTCACATTTATCATTCCATTTTGGAAGCAGAAGTTTTTCAATGTCTATCTTGCCTTTCTATCCTGCCTAGCAGGTTCTTTAAATTACAGACTTACTGGCCTCAGCTGAAATCTCAGGCTTGCTGAAAATGGTGAGCATCTTGCCTTGATTCCAAGGAAGACAAGTCCCACCTGGATAAAGCCCTGAACAACCTGTTTTTTTCTTATAGCCTACACTAGTGGAGGAGGGGTTGCACAAGAGGCTTCCTGAGTTCCCCTTCAAACTTAATTATGCTATAACCCTTTTTGTACAATAATTCTGTCTTTTCTTGGACTGCTCTTTTCAATTAAAAAAATCTATCAAACTGAATAAATTATTACATTCATAATTCATTCCTCTATTTGTACACTAAATAGTACTTCCAAACAAAAAGTTCTCGTACCATCATTTACTGAAAAAAAAGTAGTATGCTCATGAAGTCCCCCGGGAATTCCTCAGTTGTCTCTTGGTTTTACATGTTTATTTTTCTAAATAGCTGTGAACCACATTAGACCCCCGTCCAGTGTCTGTGATACTCCATCATCAGGCTTTTGCCACAATACACTTCTATTCTCACTTCTTGCGTTCTCCCTTTTATCCAGCTTTTTATCTCTGCAAGTGCTTTACCTCCTCCCAAAACAGCTGCTTAGTTTTCCTAATTGCCTTTTGAAGCCACCGGTATAATCACAGGAAGAGAAGGCTCAATGGAAAAACTGTGAATGAGAAGGAAAGAACGAGAAGGGAAAAATAAGTGAAAAATAAGAAGGGAAACCAAAAGACCACCTTTGAACTTGGAGGTGTTCCATACTGCATCTACCTCCACTGCCAAGAAGCCACAGATGCTCATCATGTAAGCAGATGAAAGTGTTACTCTGAGGTGTTTGTTGTTGGTTCATAATCTTAACGCATATTCTTCCCACCTGCACTAGTATATTTTTTATCTATTTCTTTAATATTGATAACTTTAAAAATACTGAAGTAGGAATAAACTAAAATAAAAAAAAAAAAAGAAATTTTAAGCCTTATAGAAACCTCTTTAAAAGAAGTTCCATACACTTCCTTCTTTTATATTTACCTTTTTCTTGTTCGCTTTCCCTTTAAAAGCTAAAATAAAATGAAGAACTCTAACAGGTCTTGAGTTGCTAAGACTTATACGGAAGCTCCTACTCAGAAGGTACAGGGTAAGACTGATAAATCATTTCTTCCAGCACTTCAGCTAAGACATTTCATTTATGGTTGGACTTGATGATCTTAAAGCTCTTTTCCAACCTAAATGATTCTATGATTCTATAATTCTATGAAATATTGGAATAAAGTGTTACAGCTTAGTAATACTAATACGGTTTGCTCAGAGGTGAATATAGTTTTTAACTGATTACAGTATCATTGTTTTTTTCATCTCAGTTGTCTTTCTTTCCTCATGCTATAGAAGAAAATATTTTTTTTTAAAAAAACCTATGACTATAAACTGATTACAGCATCATTGTTTTCATCTCAGTTTTCTTTCTTTCCTCATGTTATAGAAGAAAATATTATTTTTAAAAATATCTGTTATTATTTGATTTCTGAGGAAGACTCCTGTCCACCATCTCATTGAATATCATGAGCAAAAGGACTCTCTTCAAAGACCATACCAGTTTTGGGCTAGCCAAGTACTAATGGATTTCCTTAAAGATATGTCTAGGAGTCTTCTGGCTAGCTGCATCTGATTGAAGCATGAGAAGAATGGTAGGTATGACTTTTCTATGATCATTTCCCATGGAAAACTTCCAGATGCTCAAAAATCAATCAGATTCTGCATTTCTGATATATTTAATTTTAGTTGTCATGGCAAGTAGGAGAAGACTTCTCTGGCCAAGGGGTGGTGGCCTTTGCCCATACAGGATCTCCCTGCAGCCATCCTCCACTGAAGGCAGATGCACAGCAGGTTTGTTCCGCAGAAGAGGTAAAAGAATGCAGACCATCTTACAGTTAACATATGTCTTCCTCTGTCTAAAGTGTTCAGGAGCATGATAATCATTACAGAATTTGTCAAGTCTATTTCAGCCATCCTGGTCATCCATGACATTAAACTCCATATAATTTCCATGTGAGTGAAACATGCTTATTAATAATAATATCAGAAACTATTACTGACCAGAAGAGAGAGTATTATTTTTTTTTTTTTGTAATAAGATGAGTCTTACTTTGAGCTGTTGAATGAATTCATTACATTTGTCCCTAAGACATTCTGCTCAGGGAGAAGGAAAGGTTCCTCTCTGTATGAGGCAAAATTGTACCAAACAGTTGTCTAAGGTTAACCTTGGTCACTGTCAAACAAACGTACTGTGAGAGCATCCTCATGTACTGCCTCCCACCTGGCACAACAAATAAAATGAGCTCTGTGCTCTGGTTTGTATCAAAGCTCTTTATTTTTTCTGAGATAATGGCAATGGTAAGAAGTCCTGCACTAAAAATTAGAGGTATTTCATAAAGCTATAGGAAAGATAATCAGGAAATCAGAAATACTAGACAAAAATAAGTTATGTAAAACTATCAACATCTCAATGATTTTTTTACAACACACATGCTCCAGAAATTCTCCAATTAAAGCCTGCCTGCACTTATGGTCTTTAATGGATCCTAGTGAATTTACGCAGCCTGTAGTTAACCACAAAAGCAAATTTAAAACTGAATGAAATTACTAAATGGTTAGAGATCTGCTAGTGACAGGCTTCATAACAGATATGTCATAAAATATCAGTATTTTGAATATGAAATTGCTATTGTGTTGTGGCTCAGAACCATTTAGAGACACATCAAATGGTTTCTAATAAATCTGAACATTGGAAGCCAGAGAAATAGATTTGGAATCCAGATTTATGTGAAGACTTCCCAGAAAAAAAAAAAGCTTGCCATATTCCATTAACAATGAAAATCAAGTTGAAAAATTCTCACATAAGGTAATTGCTAAGATTTTGTGTGATGGACCACCACCAAGATAATCAACCTTCAGATGCAAGAAGCAATCAAGCCTCCATTTAAATCAGTGGAACCCTGTTGATTTACTGTGGTTTATATTGTGCACCAGATATTTTTTTTATATTTTATATTTTTATTTTGTGGTTTTTATATTTTTATATTTGTATTTATATTTTTAGATTTTTATATTGTGGTTTATATTTGGCACCAGATTTTTTTTTTCTTTAATTAATAGACGCAGGGAAAAATCTTTGTGTAGTTTATGCAACCTTCTGCTGCAGGATGGTTTAAAAGTGATCTGCAGCAAGTGCCCAAAAGAGAGTGTGGCTCGTGGCACTGTGTACTCCATGGGGCAAGACAGGTGTCAGTGAGCTCTGAACAAATGGATGTGCATGGTCAGGAGTTTGCTGTGGTACTGAGGGACACAACTAAAGTAAGCAAATGTAGGCAGTCTGGGAGACTCGTGGAGTGTATTGAGGATAGACAGACCCACCAGAGGAGACGTGATACTGGACCTGATCGTCACCATTGCAGGTGAGCTAATTAGTGATGTCAAGATTGGAGGCAGCCTGGGCTGCAGTGATCATGCACTGATGGAGTTCTCAGTCCTGAGGGATATGAATCAGGCAAAGAGCAAAGTCAGGACGCTGAATTTTAGGAAAGCAAATTTCCAGCTCTTCAAGGAGTTAGTCAATAGGACACCCTGGGAAACTGCCCTAGGGGCAAGAGAGCAGAACAGACCTGGCAGATATTTAAGGATGCTTTCCATAGAGTACAAGAGCTCTCAATCCCCGGGTGTAAGAAATTAGGAAAGGAGGGCAAGAGACCAGCATGTCTGATTCGAGACCTGCTGATCAAACTAACGGGCAAGAAGGAGATACACAGACAGTGAAAGCAGGGACAGGTATTCTGGAAAGAGTATAGGGACACTGCCCGGTTGTGTAGGGATGGGGTCAGGAAGGCCAAGGTGCAACTGGAGCTGAACTTGGCAAGGGATGCAAAGAATAATAATAAGGGCTTCTACAGGTATGTAAGCCAGAAAAGGAAGGTCAAAGAATACATACCCACCCTTGATGATCAAAACTGGCAAACTGGTGACAACGGACTAGGAGAGAGCTGAGGTACTCAACTATTTTTTTGCCTCAGTCTTCACTGGCAACCTCTCTTCCCACACCTCTTGAGTGGATGGACCACAAGACAGGGACTGAGGGACGAAAGTCCCTCCCACTGTAGGAGAAGATCAGTTTCATAACCACCTGAGAAACCTGAACATGTAGAAATCTATGGAACCTGATGAGATACATCCCAGAGTCCTGAGGGAACTGGCTGATGTAGTATTCAAGCCACTGCAAGGACTGGGTCTACTGTGGACGAAAAGCTGGAAATGAGACAACAATGTACACTTGTGGCCAGCAGGTTGAGGGAGGTAATTCTGCCCGTCTACTCTGCTCTGATGAGACACCGCCTGGAGTACTGTGTCCAGCTCTGGAGCCCTCAGCACTGGAAAGACATGGACCTGTTGGACCGAGTCCAGATGAGGGCCACAAAAATGATCAGAGGGCTGGAGCACCTCTGCTGTGAGGACAGGCTGAGAGAGTTGGGGTTGTTCAGCCTGCAGAAGACAAAGCTCCAGGGAGACCTTATTGCAGCCTCCCAGGACTTAAAGAGGGCCTACAAGAAACACGGGGACAAAACTTTTAGCAGGGCCTGTTGCAATAGAACACGGGGTAATGGCTTTATGCTAAAAGAGGGAAGATTTAGGCTAGATATGAGAAAGAAATTTTTTACATTGCGGGTGGTGAAACACTGGCCCAGATTGCCCAGAGAGGTGGCAGATGCCCCATCCCTGGAAACATTCAAGGTCAGGTTGGATGGGCCTCTGAGCAACCTGATCTAGTTGAAGATGTCCCTGCTCATTGGAGGGGGATTGGACTAGATGACCTTTAAAGGTCCCTTCCAGCCCAAACTATTCTACATTTCTGGGATTCTAAATGTGGAGAGTGGTGCACAGACCAAAAAGCAAAACTGAGCGGTCTGCTTCCTTTCTCTCCTGATACTAACACACGTCTGGGTAGAAAGGCAAACAAGGGAGTTATGTTTTGAAGGGCATTTAGTTCTAGATAACAAAACATTCCGAAGTACAAATAGGGCCACAGGGGAGATTAAACACTGCATAGTGTTGTGGTTTGATTCGGCTGAAATGGAAAGTAAGTCCTCTCCATGCTTGTCTGAGTAAATATTAACGGACGCAGAATTGAGAGAGTCAAAATGCTCCTCCTGACATGTTTTCCACTGCTGAGGTTCAAAGACTTAACAGTTCCCCATGCAAAGGTGCAGAACCTGTGAAGCATCAGGCATTTAAAACTCCATGGGGCAAAGGAGGAGTCAATATGTGACCTGAAGAGGACAACTTTCCAGTAGTTCTGTGAGTGGCCAGTGATGATCCTGAGATACTCGGGGGGGAAAAATTGCCTGTATATCCTGCAATGGTTTTAGACAACAGGATATTTAGAAAAGTATATTATGAATATATACTGAGAGAAAGAGAGCGGTATCATCACATTTGCTTATCAGCTTGGGTCCTGCCCAATATACAAACGCTAGGCATAAAAAATGATGAGGCTGTGCTTCTTCCCTAGCTGGAGTAGACGTGGGGAGTATGACTGACACTCCTTCTATACTATTATCACAAACAGAGAGCTATCAGAAGGTCAATCTCTTCCTGGCTTTGCAATATGTCTCCAGGCTGTGACGGCACTGACATGAGGCATATTTTAAGCTGCCTGTAGATTCCAGAATGAATGAGAGATTTAATATGGGGGAATGTTCACTGATAAAAGTGACTTATTTACCATGCCCACTCTCTGTGCTGCGTTTCAAAAGGAGCAGATAAAAAGCAAGAAATAATAATAATAATAAAAAAATATATATAGGTGGATTTATTCAAATGTGATGTTGTCCATCACCAGAAAAATATTTGCCTCACTGCAGGACAGAAAACTAGGTGAAAGGGATGGAAAAGGTATGTGTCCTGCTAAGCAGAAGTTGGAGAAAGACGAAATTATTTATAGGGAGAGCACTTTCTCATGATCACTAAGATCATGAGAAAGGCAGAATGTGTTAGGACATACTTGTAATCCAGACTTCCCTGTGTTTGCAGCAAGGACAATCATTTCTGAGGTCTTTTCAGCATTAGCATATCAAACTGTGAAAACTATACACCTTTTATGTGCTATTAAAGACATAAGGGAGATGTCTTAAAATTCCTCTTTAAATTAAATACATACACCTAGAACCTGTAGTAGCCAGAGATAAAGCGAGCGGCTCTCTAGGGCAATCTAGGTCCTGCTGCCTGTAGGTCCATCATGGCCCTGAGAAGCCAAGCCCTGAACTGCCGCCTGGGGAAGTGGATGTGGACATTTCCATTAGGAAGGTGACTTATTCCAGCAACAGGAAACTCCATCATCACTTTCACCATCCCTCCACTAACAGCAGGAAAATCAACATGTATGTCCAGAGCTCTCCTTTGGACTATGTTCCTGCTTCATTCCTTCCTGTATCAAAGCGTGTCAATGAAAACTATTAGATTTAAGATAGGAAAAAAATGGTGCCAGGTGACGGGGAAAGGCTAGCGATTTTATCTCTTGGAATATGCTGTTATCACAAATAAGCTGAATTTATGACTGTGAGGATGGTACCAAAAATGCAATACAGATCACATAATCTTGTTTTCCAGCCAGACCACTTAGCAATGCACATAAAAATATCACATAAAAAGGAGTCTAATGCCTCAGATCTTCACAAATGTCTAACAAATAATAGTTTGAGAGAGAGGAAAAAACATTATGCATAAAAAAATCATCAATATATGTTGCCTTATTCAAAGAACATATTTATGTGTTGTGAACATTTGCACTTTACAGTTTGACGTGAAATATTCTCTTTCCTTGGTTCCAGAGGAGAGGCAGACAGCTGGTGGAGTCACAGATGTAAGAATGTTTTTCATTTAAATGGCTTAAGCAGTTGTCTTTCACGAGGACAGAGACCAGCTATGAGAAGCAGCAAAGTTTATCTGTGCTTTGTCAGACTGTTGCAAAAGTTGTATATTCTTAGAAGCACTACAACCTATAGAGGTATAATATTAGACATATGCCAGAGATATGTTTTGGACTAGGCAATATGTTAAAAATGGCTTTTCAGTATAATGTCGCTATTGCATTGTTTTGCTTGGTTTTTTTTTTTTTTTTTTGTGAGCTTCAACTGAATCCTTAATGTTGTCTTAACCCTTTCATTGTGCGACTTGGGTGTTAGGGAGGGAAAAACTTGATTATAGACCAGTAGTAATTTTTATTACCACTTTTAAATTACAAATGTGAAATATATTTTTATTTTAATTATAAATTTAATGTGTAACTATATAGAAAACAATTATATGAATATATAATTAGATTATATATTTAAATATTTATAAATTATAAATATAAAAGTGCTAAAAAGAAGGTCACATTGCATGCTGCCCTTTTTCATGAATTAAAAAGAAAACTTAGACAAGCTAAAGTGAAATTGTTGGGAAGAGAAGGATGAACATTATTATGAGCAAAGAGAATATAACTGTCCGCTTTTAGATGGAATCAAAGAATAGGTTCATCATTTTTCCCTGTGGCAATTTAATTCACATTTTGTACTGTGCAGGTAGAAGCATATTAATGGCAAATTACAGAAAGCAAGTCATTGTAATGCAATGAATTGCTAATTCCATTGTTAAAATGTATCAGTGATTCTCAGTCAAGGATAAGTGACGTTGCCTTTTCTATGCATAAGGAAAAATCCTCAGTGCAGTCAGGAAATTGATGAAAGTTAAAGATACTCCGGCTTCTTGAAACTCACATCCTCATCCGAATAGCTCATGCCCACTGCTCCTGCAAGCCAGGCCTGTTAAAAAAAAGCAAAAATATTCACAAGGGAGAAGTGCTGTTTTTCCGTGTCATTCTGGTTGTTTTGTTCATCTGTCAGCACTCCGGGGATATGGTTTTCACCAATTTCCCCGTACATTCAGTAAAATGGTCCTTACACCTTCATGACTGTGGGATCGACCAAGACACAGCCAGTTTCTGGGGTCTGCCCTGGTCCACAGAGTGTGGGGGAGGAGAGCATGTAAACGGACTGAGTATTGAACTACAAAACTTCACAGCCACTGTAAAATCAAGGAAAAGTCCTGAAACCAGGTTTGATTTGATGCAAAGTAGTTTCAGGTTGATGGGCTTTGTTTAACCCACGGTTTCCTGCTCTTCAATATTGGGTGCCTTGTGCTTAGCAACCTTCAGGCTCACAAAGACAACAAAAACTAAAAAGCTTCCTCTAGTTCCTCTGCAAGTCAATGGCATTTGACTCTGAAGAAGGAAGGAAGAACAGTAGCAAAAGGATGTAAGAAAACTGATTTTACCTCCTGGATGTTATTCAAGGGTTATTTAGCATTAAGCACAGCACAGCCCTTCAGATAGCCAAAGCAACTGTTCTAGTCACCAAAGATATCTTCCCAGGGAGGAATTAATCTTTTCAAAGTTGCAACCCTCTGGAAACATAAGTATTTTTTTCTTGCTGTTTGCTTCTCATTACTCTTGAAATTACAAGGTATATTTTTAATCCCTATGAGTTAATAAAAGCTCTTACTTCTTCCTCTGAATCTCAACAGCCAGTAGGAGCCTTTTCTTTCACCTCCTTGTCCTCTTGCTAGTTTTCCAGAAGCTCCGACCAGACTACACACAGACAGAAACTGAAGAGTTGTTGAATGGGGTATTTTTGGTTGTACAGAAGTACCCTACAACAAATTTTCTGGGCTAGCTCAACAACTTAGCATCTTGAGATACGTTAATAACAGTGAAATGCAATCCAAAGCTAATAGCCAGTTTTCCACTTCTCATCAGTCTACTTTTTCCATACTTATCATCCCTTGTTTTCATTCTTTTCGCTATTGGGCTTGGAAAAGCTTCAATATTGTTCTGTTGACTGCATAGGTACGCACAAATGTAGGAACAAAATAGCTTAGGAGAGTTTCCTGTTCCCATGGCAAATTCGAATAATATATTTGTCGATTACTGAAACTGGTTTTAAAACCTTAGCAATAAGGCTTTAATAGGAAAGATGTTGAAGCATTCTGTGATTCTGTGATTATCATATTAATGGTTATTGAGACAAAAATCTTACATAGATAGTACAACTAGAGCTGATATTTCCATCTGTTCGCTATGGAAAAGAAACTAATTCAGGAGTGGAGGATTTGCTGCTTTTCAGGTAAAGATCAGGTAAGGCCACAAAAACAGCTCTGAGGTTAATCTCATGGGTTGCTTTATTTATTCCTCCCTAGCAGTGGCAGATCAAACCTGCTTCGTTTAAAAGTCAGAAGTATAGGGTAAGGTTGATGTCTTTGTTTTGACTTTCACCCTCACAACTTAAAGGCGGGGTTTGAAAATCAGTTTGTTTTCTTTCTCCATTAAAGGCTTTCCCACAAGACTCTGGCTGACCCTTTTGTTCTCGAGGCAAAAAGACAAGGAAAATATTGCAGATCTGAATGCTAACAGTAATTCCCTCTCTTGCTGAGAGGACTGCCAAGACTCGTCCTTCACACTGGCTCCCTGGTGTCTGTCATATTCCCCAGCAACTAAAGCACCTCTCCATTATTTTGGTTTTCATGCACTCATACTGTAAAATCCTCACAAAGACAGCTTTTCTTACCTGTTTTGAGTAGTATGTGGTGTAGTTTTTAGTTACTGCTGTAAATAATCTCTCTGTGTACCTTGGCCACCCTACAGATATCTCCAAATCTACTGCATTATGCTTTACTATATTCTCAATTCTCTACTAAATTTCTCATCACTTGTTCTGTCCTATTATTCCGCAGAAGTTCCTATTTAAATTCAGTGTGACTATTCACATGAAAAGGTATGGCTCAGCATAAGTAAGGATTAGCAAACTTTGACAATAACAATTAGACCTGTACATTTATTACTGCAATTTGAAGAGGCCTGCATGCATTTCGTGGACACTGCTGTGCTGTGCCCTTTCAGATATCCTACTTTCAGTAACTCCAAGACAGTCTTCATTTAGTGGTCTGGCTGTCAGGAGGAAAAGAAAAACCGCAACTCATGTGCAGAACAGTTTAGGCGAGAAAGTTGCAATGAAAACTCTGCAATTGCCATGCATTACATGTGTATATACCATCTATATATGTATACACAAAATACTTTGCACTCTATCTACTATCCCTGCCTTTCCTTTTTATAAGTAATTTTGAAAACTGGCAAGGAAAATTTAAGTCAGCCCTTTGCTGACAGTTTCTGCATGATTCACCCTACACGTCATCCATCAAAGATTGCTCCTACTGCAGGGTCAATCACCAGTGAAAGACTGTGGTGTTTGACAAGGGATCAGTTTTATATACTGTTAATTTTGCTTGTTAGTCTTTCATAGCATAGTGTGGAGAACTGGAGAGGGGTGGGGGAAGACAGCAGTTTTTAAACTCTTTTAAATATCTTGGGTTTCAAGATGAATATGCCCCTCTCTAAGAAACCCTGAATCTTCTCTGTCTAGAAATAATAGCTAACTTTTTACACCCAAGCTATAATGAAGAGCCACAGACCAAAAACTACCTGTGACAGCATATTTGGGAGAGCTGAGGGAAGGGGGATTGCTGGGGTTAAATCTCGAGAACATGTGCATGGCCGGTCTCTGCAGCTGCCCCCAGCCCTGGGGTGAGATTTGCTGCAGCCATCCACAGCTCTGACCAAGCCCCTTGCCATAGCACCATGCGGAGAGAGAATTTGATCTTCTGGCAGATCAGGCTGAACACCTGTATTCAGGTATGTACCTACAGGACCAGGTCTGTCAACATCTGACATTTCCCATTGAAGACAATATTTGGGAAGTGCTTGAAAATCAAGACACTTCTTTCCATGAGAATAAATACTTGGTATCCATCTGTTGGGGATGGAAGAGGGACTGGACATCAGATATGAAAGAGAAAAGATGAAATTATGAAATTTTTTCGCTTTTTCTATTTTATATAATTTTAAATCCAACCCAGTACTTTGAAAGCCAAATCAATTTTAGAGATATGGCCCAGACTGTGGACATTCATATTCTTTCTCTTGTTCAGTTGGTGAAGACTTTTCTGCCAAAAGAACTTTTCCATTAAAAAAAAAGTAGTTGCTACCAAAAGAAGATTTCTTTTTCCTTCTTCCTCTTTTTTTTTTTTTTTATTAGGAGTTTTCTAGTCTCAGTCCTCAGTGATTGTTGTCCGGACTTCTTTGGCCATCCATCTCCAATGTCAGACAGTGATGACTGACAATAGGAGCAGTAATAATGATAGTAGTAACATTTTACTTTTAGCTAATGGGTTATGTTTTTCTCCCAGCAATTTTATTGTTCCGTATTATATGTATCTATATACTGGTTGCTAAAATAAATGTATTACATAAAAATAATGTTGGCAGTTTTATGTTTCTAGAAATTCTTTTTAAATTGATTTGTTAAAAGAACCAATGTTATTTCACTGTGTTTTACCTTCTGGTGCAATATCTCTTGATATCCCATTAAACATTACAGTCTTAAGTATGCATCATTTAATGCAAATATTGGTATTTAGGTGGTTGGGCACATTTTTAAGAAAGCATATATCAAAATGAGACTTGCATTTCTACAGCTACTACCTTGCATTATCTCAAGAAATAGAACACAGTGAAATTACTTATTTTCCATAGATTTGAAATGTATTTTTTATAAGTCCCAACAACACTACAGAAAATGTCGGGTTTTTTCCCTTTGTTTTTACAAAAACCAATCAGATTTTGCAAACACACACACACACACTTAGAGTAGGAAGCTTTTTTCTGACAGAAATATTTTTTCATACTCCTGTTGCACTCAGCAGAATTGCACTCATGTGGCGCTTTTTTTTTTTTCCTACTTGTTTGAATCAGCGTGAATAGTGTCAATCCATGCTCAGGACTGCCTGCTGCCTCTGTGCTTGATTTAACTTGCCCATATTTCAACAAATCCTTTACTGAACGGCAAGGACCATGTTTTGGGGAAAGAGAAGGGAACTAGTACAAGAGCCGTATCTGTACTTTAAAAAGTGACCTTGCCACCTGCACTGTGAAACACAAGGGCTAGACATAAGTATACGGTCTATCTCTAAAATGGCACAGTTTTTAAATTTCTCAGCCAAGATTCTCATAGATCATCAAACTTTTGAATCCATGCACGCAGATAAGACATAACATTCACTCCTCTATAAACAAACTATGTCCACTCAGCATCTTCAGCACTATTTACTTGTTCTATGGTCTGCAAACTGACACACATTTATTTTATACCTGGCTATTTGGATCAAACATAAAGCAAAACCTTAAGTCTACAAATACCAGTTCAGGCATATTCCCCAGACTATCCTGGATTTTAAAAAAAGTAAATAAGATGTTTCTTTCCTTAAAAGGCTGTTCTGTCATCCCAACCGCACATAACAAATTCCGGTGCAGGGAATCGAGTCAAAAGTTCCAAGTGCTGCAATCTAGCAACCACTTACAGGTGTGAAGTCTCAGGATGAGGGGTTTGAAGAGAGACAACAAAGTTAGTAGGTTAGCACCGCAAACCGGGTACCTTTAAAGCAATTCAAACTTATAAATGGTTTACCTGTCCTCAGTTTCACAGAAAACGCCTAGTCTTATTCCAAAATTTCTCATTTTAAATTTCATTATTCATTATCTATGAAAAATTACCACCTTTTTAAAAGCAGTAGAATTGTAGTTGCACAATTGAAATTCAGACACTTACTAAAAATGGAGAACCATTTCAACATAATTTTTTTTTTTCTCAGAAAGCTCTTTGAAATGCCTTTTGTCTTAAAAAATTAACCTGAGAAATTTTCAAGGCAGATCAATTTTTGTAATCGAAGTTATTAGGAGTTAAACATAAGGTTTATAACGTAACTCAGCCAAACTGGAAAAGATTTATGCCTGTCATTAATTAAAAAAGCTGCAACATAACTCTATAGAAAAAGAAATAAAATAAAAGGAAAAAAAAGGGCAAAAGAAGACAAAAACAAAAGCTTGTCTGATGAGCTGAAAATAACAGCTTTGGCACCAAGTTAGGCAAGTAAGAAGGTTAAATATCACAACAGGAAAAAGCTGTCTAAACTACCAGACAATTTTAGCTGTGAGTCCTTAGGGAATATTTATAAAGGGCATGTCAAGTAAAAATAACTCATTCACAGAGGAGGAAGTACTTCAGAGAAAACAATGGAGGCAAAAAAGAAAGAAAGCACAAATGCCCTCTTCAGCTTCCTCTAGCAAGTAGGAGGATGCTGGGACCCTGCATTCAGGTCTTGCCTGCTTTGTTGGGGGGGGGGCAATCACTTTGATGCATGGGCAGGAAGGTCACACGTGCTTCCTCCACTCAGTCCAGAACACTAAAATATCATTATATTCTCAGCCCCCTTTCAGAGTAGGTACTCAAGCCTGACAGCAAGGTAACAAGGAGTCTTGTGCAGAAAATAGAGAATACATCATTGATTGGAAAAGACCCCTTTGCATGTGACAGAAATAAACGCACTGGGGACACAGGGTAAGGATGACTTAGTTGCATTTTTCAACTTCTGAACTCAATTGACTGTTTACTAATACAGGAAAGCGCAAAAGGAAAAAAAAAAAAAGAGGGAATCCTATTAGTCTTGCGGAAGTAACATCTTGGAAGAGATATTTCTGTAGGAAAAGCTGTTTCCATATAATGGACTATCCAGATAAAATTACAACAAAAGAGAGAGTTTTGATTTTAAATAAAGTGGGACGATACAAGGAAGTCTTTAATTAGTGGGGTGTTGCCAGATGGAGACCTTCCCAGCTGATTTTTCAAAGGGTTGGACTATATGATAGGGAATTATTTAAAAACAATAGCTTTTGTTGTATTCTGAGAGTTCTGAAGTATATTGCAGACAATATTAAAGCTTCACAAGCATAGTAGAAGCCCCTCGTTTGTCAGAAATGCTGACATGAAGGATGCAGAGCCTTAGTGCCCGAATAGGACTTTCCACAACAATCTGATACGTAGGAAGTTCAAACTCACAAGCACTCAGCCCTGTGGAACTGATGGGAGAGCCTCTGCGTGTGCACAACGTGCTCTCTCAGGACATGGAACTTGATGATCTTCAAGGTCCTTTCCAACCTAAACCATTCTATGATTCCACGGACAGATATCTGGCATTTGTTTTAGCTTATTTTAAGCCTTCAAAAGAGCTTTTTGGACCATCATCCTCACGTGCCCTCAACACCAAGCTTCCCCATTGCACACAGCAGAAGTGGTCTTCATCCATCTGCGCTGGAAATCTCATTAGGTTGAAATTAAATGAAGATATCCAAAGATATTTTTAGATGTTTTATAGAAAACTTGATTAGCACATGGTTGGCTTAGCTGAATGGCACCTTTCAAGATTTGCTGCTCAGTTGTGGTTCCCATGCACAGTGGGTGCAGTATAGCTGGTTTACTGTAGTAAAGGGAAAAAACAAAGAATAAATATAAAACACCTCCATGAAGAAGAAAGCAGTGTTTGTGGTTTTGTCCCTGTAACAATTCAAACTGTTTAACAGCTTTAGCAGCAGGCGGATAACTTTGAGGATTTATAAGGATGGCATGCAAAGTGTGAGGCTATAGATACAAATGCCACTTTCATATTTATAGCCTGCTCTTTCTATTTCAAATTTGTGATTTCACTTGTGAGCACGATCATGATGCTGCAAGAAATGCTTCCACTGCACATTTCAAGCGTTTTGTAGCTCTCACTCTTCTTTTATTTTTGTATTAAGGAAATGAATTTTGAAATCATTGCAATATATAGGTCATCTACAGGATTGTCTCATCCGCTTTATTTAAAAATATAGCAATGAGATAGATACATGAAAACATTGTCTGCAAATTCGCAGTGATGTCCTCAGCTTGCACATTCAGCCCTCGGTGGGGTAAGGTCATTTTAGTCATACTCACTACCTATACTTTGGCCTATACCAGCTCCCTGCGAGCTGGTCCTGAGAGATGTAGCCTTAAGCCTTCCTCTTCCTCTGTCTTCTGGTTGGGGATAGACTGGTGCTGCAGCACCAGAGTGTGCTCCTGGCCTGCAGAAAAGGGCAACAGGTAAAGTCAGCCTGAGAATTGGAGTCCCTTGCTTCAAAGGCCGCATAGGGTAAATGCCACCGGCTGCATAATCTAAGCAAACATCACATAATTCTTCCAAAGCAGGACCGTGAAATATGGACCCTTACAGATTAAAAAAAAAAAAAATGGAAACACTTCTCAAAATAAGACATTTTTCCTTTGCTTTTTAAATAACTTTCTTGTCTGCAGTTTGAGCTCTCAGGGAAGAACTGTGTACATGTAGGCAGCGGATCATGTTTAAAATGTCATGCTGAAATATCACCATGACATACACCATGTTGGTGCATCAAAATAGAATCAACGATAAAATGCCAAAAGAAAGGTTTTTCTGATTTCCAGTGAAGATATTTGAATAATTATCTCAGTGTGGCTACAGTGAAATCAGTGGGCGCAATCTCAGTAAATCCCTTCCTGAAATGACATATTGAACAAAAGCACTTACAGGATCCTTAATGTGCATATTTTATGATAGAGAATATTATGAAAGCTTGAATAAATTACCATGAGGAATCTTTAGTAATTTTTTTTAAAATAATAGCAAAACTTTCTCAATACCATTTCTTTATAGCTGATGAGCAAAGCCTACACAAAATCTTTACAAAAAGCTGCTAGCACTCTGCAGTGTTCTTGTGAGCTAATTACCAAAATATTGCAGTTGAGATTAACTTCCAGAGTTTCTTCTGCTTCTTCCCTCCCATGCTCCTCTTCCCACTTAGCAGCCTTTTGTCCCATCCATATGCTGCATTCATTTACATGAGAATACAATGGGAATGTGCATTCAGATCAGCAAAGAAAACTATACCTCACTTCTGTGCTCACTAAGGAGGGTTATTAGTGTATTTATAGCAAGCAAGAATGACGGCCTTTTTCATGCCATTGTTGGAATCCACTGGAAACATGCAGTGTTTGCAGTTAGTGGTATTCGGGGGCCAAACAAGTCAACAGTTTTGGCTAATAACGAGTCATTCATCAACATACAAGCAGCCACGTTCAGCGCAGTGAAGGAAAAGATTTCACTCCATATTCACAGGCCACATGACAAAAAAATCATTATGGTTTCCTATTATCAGGCAGATGCAGATAGTTTTGTTGGCGTCTGGCAAAAGGCTATTTACGAGCCGGCAATACGTCACTTCTTCATGGCATTTATTAAGCGGTTTGTCAGATGGTATTGCACTGTAGCAGTATCCCAGATTGATCCATTTTGGATTTCCAACTGCAAGTCACGGATGTAATGAAGAAGAGAAAATATTCTGCAGTGAAGCAGCCACAGGCCCTAATGGAATGTGGCACATTAATTTCCGAGCTATGAAATTATATAATCCCAGTGGATTTATGTTTCCAACTCAAGGTTCCTGAGGAGGACAAGAGACAGTCACTTCTGCAAAAATGTCTGTTTACCCCACACACCCCTTGTGGCTTCATGTCACTGTCTCTAGGAGCAAACTCTTTCTTGAAAAATTAGCATTTATGAATTATTACGTGCATTTGTCCGAGAAATGTCAACCTTGTTGCATCATGAAGCAGGCTAAAGGACTGATAGATGGATAGACAGACAGACAGAAGGGCAGACAGACAGACAGCTGTGCAGAGCCCAAGTTTAACTGCTTGATCTGACAGAAAAAGCCCTGGAAGAAAATATGTGTAATTCATGCCTTGCCTTGTTCTTAAACTGAGCGGTGGTAGTGGGGAATAAATTTAATTTCATTTTCTTGAGAATTAAATTCAAACACCTCTGTTTAAAAAATCCCAGCATTTTAAAGGGGATGCATCTGCAGCCTCATTTGGGACACTGCCGTCAAGCTGTAAGCTGCCTCAGTTCACACCAGGTTTATTCCGACGCATGACACACAATCATGAAAAAAAGAAGTGATTAATTCCCATTTGAGACTGTAGGTACGGTGGACATGAATGATATTACCATGAATAAGTTTAACTTTCTGTCTCTCCATCCCAAAGACAAAGCCGAACACCAAAGCAAGCCAGCAACCTTGAAGCGTTTTGCTGGGTAAGGGCACAGTTTTCAGCACTTTGCAGATCAAAGCAAGGATGCACCAGAATGAGCAGACAGTACTTTCATCTTCACAATATGAGCCATGCAATTATCCCAGACCTTCTTACATCCGGGTAATATGATTTCTGCTGTCATGAGGCCAAACTGAGTGTCTTTCTGAAGCAGAGGAGGAAAATCAAAGCGATGTCACTTGTTGAAGCAGGGGCTCGGGTGAAGATGGCCAGTGCGGGAGCAGGATGTGTTCACACTGGTGGGACCTGGGAGAAAACAAAACACAGAACCGATTTCCCACACTCTGTGTGTGTGGAAGGGCACCTGTGTGACACCCCCCTGAGCTACCCCTGGAGCAGGGATAGAGTCATTTTAGTCCTATCAGGGCTAACAGTTTCTGAAGTGCGGCTAATTTGGGGATGGCCAGCTTGGGAGAGCTTCCAGTACAAAAATAGCCTAGCCACAAGTTTGTAGCAGGCCCAGATCTCACTGGTGACTTGCCATAACTTTACTGATGGTACATGTAGGTTGAATTTATTCTGCAGCATCCTAAAGGTATTGCAGATCCCAGCAACAAGGGAGCCTTTGGGTCTTCCATCACTTTGCATCACTGGATTTTTGAGCATATGCGCTGTATGTCACTAAACCAAGATATTTGTCATCTTTTCCTATCTTCTTTTTTAAAAACAAGGAAACAGAATTAGCTTTTTATTCACTTGAATTCCTACTGCCTGAGCTGGTTATCACTGTAGTGATTGTGGCAGGTTTTCCTTAGGCAGTATAATTTCCATGTTTACTTGCCTTTTTTATTGGTTTGCAGTGGATTATTGTGATAGAAATGTAAGTACTCCACAAAAACAGCAACTTCGTCCAAGATATGACAGTCAAGTAATGTTTCAAACTGACATATCAGATATTACTCAGATTATGTATTTATAACCATTTTGACTTAATGTTTACCCACCACCATGTGAAGCAGGTTGTATAATTACGTGCGAGACTTCTGGGCAGCTATAAGTATTCGGTTGCTAAGTGTCATTCCTTAAAAAAAAACACCAACGCACTCTTTGCAGTTTGAGTTGGTTATGAGACTTCAAACTTATTTTGAAAGCTTCTCAAAACAGTTCTTCTTTTCCTAGGTATTAAACTGGAAACATAATCTAGACATTAAAAGCAATATCTATTGTGCATGACAATGAAAGCAGAATTATTCTGTTGACATAGTGAGGTTCACTTGTCAGTAATGATAGCACAGGGAAAAGGGTTCTTTGGAAGATAGAGTCTGAAGAAATAAATACAAAATTCCCATGCAAATTGCCAGAAAAGATGATTAATGTAGCAACTTACATTACTTAACATATCAATTTTATGTGATGCTGTTTGAGATACACTGATTTCACTCTTCCTTCTCCCGGCAATTTGAAGTCTCTGATGCTCAGTTAAGACACTGAAACACTCCTCGTTGCTTTGATTAATCATCTTTTGTGCCCATTTTTTCCTTATTTCAACTTTCTAGTCAACTTCAATTATTATTTTTTTTTGTTTTGACTCATATTAGAAGGAAAAGGAGATTTTAAAAAATCAACCCATTAATAAAGACCTATTTAAAACAGAGTAATGGGGAGCTGGCATTCTTTCCATAGTACATCTCAGGTAGCATTGACAGTTTTTCAACACAGAGGAAAACTCAGGAAATGGTAGTATCTATCAAGTGGTTCTCAGTCAAAAATGAGAAAGGATGGAAAGAGATTCACAGTGAAAATAAAAGTTAATAAATACTAAAACACATACAATAGAAATCTGGCACCTCGATACGTTCCTTTTTGCCAAGGTTTGATTTACAATGCAACACCTGACATATGATAAAGGTAAATATATATATATGAAAATATGTATATAGCTACCTATCAATCTATTGATAGATATGAGATCATAGGCTGTTTCTTGGCTGTTATCTAAAGAAGTCCAGCTGAAGCTGGACCAAAAGTATATTAATCATTCATGTTCAGGTACAGATCAATATGCTGTGAAACACTTTCATCTTTTCCTTAGAAATAATGTTTGGATATCTTCCAGCCTGCTTGATGTCTGCAAAATCTCCTAAGATACTAGTAAGGATTAGTCTTTGTCTATTTTAATTTAAACTCATGATGAACAATATAATAATATTATCCACTGACAACACTGTATGAAACGTTTGTTCATTAATTACCTGAGAACACACTGGTAAAACTCCAACAGCACAAGAGTAAAGAGCAGGAGCAAGTGTTACTCCTAGGGATGCAGGCTACATCTTGAGCCACAGGTCTGCAACTCAGATGAGGAGTCTGAAAATTGTAATATGGCTAAAAGATATGGGAAGAAACTTGAAATTATAAAATTAAAATTATCTGCTTTTCTTCCACAGGTATTAACCCAGAAAAAAAACACAAACAAACAAAAAAAAAAACCAACAAAAAAACACACTTAAAGATCTCCATGTTTAGTGTTGAGTGTCTACTGGTTCCATAAATGTCATTTGGAATCAGAGCTACACAGCGTGCCTGAAAATCAAATCCATGGTACTGCTTATTTTCAAACAATTTAGCAGACCCACCCATTGCCTTTTCTTTGCCATTTAAAGGGAGTTGCTGTACAAAGGAAGCTCGATCTAGAGAGGAATCATTCTAAGTGGAAAGTAAAAGAAAAATGTGAAACACAACTATTCTCTCCTGTCTCTCCACACATATAACTGTGTGAAAAAAAAAAAGTGTCATATATTTTGCTGGGTTCAGGACATTATTTCAGACCAAAACAAGACAGTAACTGCATTAGCCTGGTTCAGAAGCAATATCAGAGTTCGAAAAGTTTGTCTCACCTGTACCAGCTTTAAGGACTAACTGGATACACACACAAAACCCCTCCCTTTCCATCAGAAAGAGCATTTTATCTTTCCTGAGACTGAGATTTCAATTCTTCTGCCATTTATCCTGCTTGGTTCGCAATAGAGATGAATGTTCTTTTCTAGACTTGCAATTTTGTGTCTCTCTTGAAACAGCACTTGGCTTTGGCCTCTTCAAATACACTTTCTTCTCTTTTCTGTTAGTCTCCTGGATAGTTACCACGTTGGTCTTGGTAAGTCACCTCTCTCCAGGTGTGACCCTGCTGGCTCCCCAGTCCTGATTACTTCAAACATAACTCTCACATTCAAAGACTTCACAAGTTATCATCCTTTTACTCACCATACCTGCCTGGGGGACGATACTTTCCCCAGCAGCAGCCTGTGATGACAGTGTCACTGCAACTGCCATGGAGCGTCTTCCTGATGTCTTCAGCATCACAGTTCACCTCATCAGGAGCTAATGTCCATCAGATTCGTCTTTGAAAAATATCCTTTGCTGAGAAGCCAAGAAAAAAGCTTGTGGGCTGCTGGGGTGGCAAGCTAATCAATAGTACAGCATTTTTTTGTTTGCTGCTTCAATGTTTTAATCTGCTCTGCACCAGACCAAGCAGTCTGGGGACCTAAGCCATGCCTAAAGACTCAAAATGCTTCAGTAATAAAAATACCAAGAATTATTTACAGTAAACTTCACCCAGCCAAAAATAGATGTGCTGAAGTGGGCAGGTGGAAGGAAGGCAAGGAGCCATGAAAGCTGGTTAATATTCAAGGATTACCTAAAGGGGGCCTACAGGAGAGCTGGGGAAGGACTTTTTACGAGGGCATGTAGTGACAGGCCGAGGGGGAAGGGATATAAACTGGAAGAGGGCAGGTTTAGATTAAACATTAGGAAGAAGTTTTTGACTTTAAGGGTGGTGAGGCACTGGCACAGGTTGTCCAGAGATGTTGTTGAGGCCCCATCCCTGGAGGTGTTCAAGGCCAGGCTGGATGTGGCAACCGGGTCTAGTGGGAGGTGTCCCTGCCCATGGCAGGGAGGTTGGAACTCGATGATCTTCAAGGTCCTTTCCAACGTAAACCATTCTATGATTCTATGATCACTTCCTCCAAGCGCAGAAGCGATATATCCCAATAAAGAGGAAGTCGGGGAAAAAATGCCAGGAGGCCTGCATGGATGAACAAGGAGCTCCTGGACAATCTCAAACAGAAAAAGTAAACCTACAGATGGTGGAAGCAAGGACAGGTAGTCCAGGAGGAATACAGCGAAATTGTCTGAGCACCCAAGGATCAGGTTAGGAAAGCTAAAGCCCAGACAGAGTTAAAACTGGCCAGGGACATCAAGGGCAACAAGAAAAGCTTCTATAGGTATGCCGGTGACAAAAAGAAGACTAGGGAAAATGTGGGCCCACTCTGGAAAGAAACAGGATACTTGGTCACCCAGGACTGGGCAAGGCTGAGGTATTCAATGACTGTTTTGCCTCTGTCTTGACTGTCAAGGGCTTTAGCCACACCGCCCAAGTCACAGAAGGCAAAGGCAGGGACTGGGAGAACGAGGAACTGCCCACTGTAGGAGAAGACCATGTTCAAGATCATCTAAGGAATCTGAAGGTGTACAAGTCCATGGGACCCAATAAGATTATCCATGGCTCCTGAAGGAACGGGCAGATGAAGTTACCAAGCTGCTATCCATCACATTTGAGAAGTTGTGACAGTCCAGCAGACTTCCTGCCAACTGGATAAGGGGAAACATAACCCCCATTTTTAAAAAGGAAAAAAAGGAAGACCTGGGGAACTACAGGCCAGTCAGTCTCACCTCTGTGCCCAGCAAGATCATGGGGCAGATCCTCCAGGAAACCATGCTAAAGCAGATGGAAAATAAGGAGGTGATTGGTAACAGCCAACATGGCTTCACTAAGCACGAATCGCATCTGACAAATTTGGTGGCCTTCTACAAAGGGTTACAGTGCTGGTGAATAAGGGAAAAGCAACTGACTTCTTCTACCTGGACTTGTGCAGAACATTTGATACTAGCGCACATGATATTCCAGTCTCTAAATTGGAGAGATATGGATTTGACCAATGGACCAATTGGTGGACAAGGAGCTGGCTGATCGCATTCAAAGACTTGAAGTCAACAGCTTGATGTCCAAGTGGCGACCAGTGACAAGTGACGTTCCTCAGGGGTCAGTACTGGAAATGATGCTCTTTAACATCTTTGTCGGCGACATGGACAATGGGAACGAGGGCAGCCTCAACAAGTTTGCCGATGACACCAATGTAGGCCTGTGCACACCTCATGAAGTTCAACAAGGCCAAGTGCAAGGCCCTGCATGTGGGTGAGGGCACAAATACAGTCTCGGTGGAGAATGGATTGAGAGAAGCCCTGAGGAGAAGAGTTGGGGGTGTTGATGAGAAGCTCAACATGACCTGGCAGTGTGCTGTTGCAGCCCAGAAAGCCAACTGCATCCTGGGCTGCATCAAAAGAAGCGTGGCCATCAGGCTGAGGGAGGTGATTTTGCCCCTCTACTCCCCACTTGTGAGAACCCACCTGGAGTACTGTGCCCATCTCTGGAGCCCCCAACATAAGAAGGAAATGGACCTGTTGGAGTGTGTGCAGAGGAGGGCCATGAAGATGATCAGAGGGCTGGAAGACCTCTCCTATGAAGACACATCGAGAGAGTTGGGGTTGTTCAGCCTGGAGAAGAAAAGGCTCCAGGTGAGATCTTATAGCCCCTTCCAGTACCTAAAGGGACTGGTCTGGTGGGAGGTGTCCGTGCCCATGGCAGGGGGGTTGAAACTGGACAATCTTTAAGATCCCTTCCAAATCTTACCGTTCTATGACTGTATAGTTTCATGAAATTTCCCGATCTCTGAATGTCATTTCAAAATATCTTGCTTTAATTATTTACCCTGTGTGATATACTACCAATTAGTGTAGTAACTAATCCAGTATGGAGGGTTTTATCACTAATTCGAATTAAACCATTAAGAAATACATTTGTGTCAAAAATTATTAGTGTAAATACCTCAAGATGGACAAATCCTGACAAGAAAATCCTCTGATTTCTTCAGTTTGCTACAACTGTACCATTAGAAAAGATCTCTGTTGGTAATAGGTATTGATTTCAAAGCTCCATTTGCAAGAAGATGAATCCAAAAGTATGCCAAAAAAGCCATATTTTCTAGAGATAATGGAGAATGTTCTTTGACTAAAATTAGTTTTTTGCAGCTCTGTCACTACTGCCTTTTATATATGCCCCATGGCACCTATTGTCAAACTAATATGGCCATTCAATGTTTCATTGCTTAATTGTAAATTTTTAAATGATATCATTTATTTTTATTACTGATCAATCAAGTAGAATTTATAGCTTTTATTTCCCTCACCATCCCCAAACACACTTACCCCCAAAGGTAAAGTAACTTGAAATGTGTATAAAAATTGAATTAAATCAATATGTTTTTATTCTGCTCCAGCTCTTTTCCCACTGTTCTACAATTAAAATTCTATGAGGAATATAATATTGAAGAAATAAATCTTACAGTGTTTAATCAGACAAGATTCAAAGAAATAAATCACAAAGGAAATGGCAAAACATCTTCTTCCAATGCATATAAAAGAAATGGTGACTCTTTAGATGAATGGATAATTCTGTAAAAATATTTGTCTTATTTTAACACATAAAAATGATGGCCAGTTTCATGTCATATTAACCAAGCCTGTAATGAAGTATTCAAGCTAGTATACTTTGTATACCTTAAATACAAGCAATTGTGCCTATATTTAAATTCCTTCTTAAGCCAACCCACAGAACTTACGGTCTTCACCACTTATTGATTCCCTTCCACCTTGCTAATATGGCGGTCAGTCCTGTGCTCACATGATGTAGTACAAAAGCACTCTCCTAAGATCTAATCTACACAGAATTTACAGCTGCTAAAGACCTGACTATGAACACATTTTTATTTCCTGCTCTGGTGCCACCAGATGTGCTGGGGCTGTCACAGTCTCCATTGGCCCCACAAGGAAGCTGAAGACCTGGGGTAAAAGAAATACCTGAGCTCATGGGGTGCTCACCATCACGGCAGCACTTATGAAGTATGTTGAGGGCTGAGAAAGCAGCATCAATAGAGTGGATGCACAAAGATAACTTGTGACTTCCTTAGGCCCCCATCCAGAAAAGCACTTAAGCCTCATTAACCTGAAGACACCTGAGTATTATTATTGGAATCAGTGGATCTTCCTTCGGTTTTGTACAGAACCGCTGAAGGTTTGCACTGGGTTTGTGCCGAAAGTCTCGCTACTTTGAGACTTTAATAATGCAAGTGGCAAAGCAGCTGAATGGTAAAGGCGAAGGAGGAATGCTGGAGCAGTGCGACATCTGCAGACTGAGGATCACGTTCCCATTCCTGCCCTTCCACACAATGGAGGACGGAGGGGACCATAGGTCTGCTGTTACATTTCGTAACACACGTACAACAACGAAAGGAGCACCATAGGAGTCAAAACCAGCAAATGAAACACTTGCACTTAAGAAGAGGGATGAGTGTGGAAAACGATTCAGGAAATCACTTCTGACCTTGGTCTATTAGTCTGACTTTGATCCATTACTCTGAAAGAATAATTAAAAACGTGAAGGTAAATGGAAAATACAAGAAAAAGCAAAAGGACTGGACAGAAAGAGCTATAGCCAGATGAACCAAAATCTTTTTTCATTTTGTTAACTGTTTGAAGGAAATACAGTAACTCAGCTGCATCTGAATTTCATGGAGCATTAGACATGATTCTGCATGACAATTTTTAAACAAAAGCTACCTGAAAAATAAAAGGAATACAAAGAATAACAAAAGATGAAGTATCAAAGGGAAAGTATCAGATGAGAGGAAAGGTTGAAAGTGAATTTGCCAAGGGCTGGTTCCATGATGATCTGGTTATACTATGCCTTTCATTAACCTGCATTCACTTCATCAGCACAAAAATAAGAGTCTGAGATTTGCTGATGATACAAAGGTGGGAACCATCGTCAATACTGGTAATAATCACTGTACTCTACTGACTGCACAGCCTTGAGGAACGAGATCATAGATTTGAGGATTAAAATGCAAGTTCAAGCACAACAGTACACATTTCTACTGTAAGATGGACTGTATCAGCTGGAAATGACAAAAGTGATAAAGATCTGGGAACACTACTTTGAGGAAGGTCTGCAGGATTAGCAATTATAGGATGACTATGAAGCTCAACTCCATCAGCCATGAAAGCGTCACCTATCAGGTGGCAAAGAGGCAGAGAATCACTGGTGGTATGTCCTCTGCAACACAGGCTGAGAGTAAAGGTGAGTTTTCAGACGAAATTGTACAGAAAGAGATATTAGAATGATCCAAGGGATGAAGAACTCATCTGAAAATGGAA
The DNA here is from genome assembly GCF_000708025.1 of Charadrius vociferus. Taxonomy (NCBI): domain Eukaryota; kingdom Metazoa; phylum Chordata; class Aves; order Charadriiformes; family Charadriidae; genus Charadrius; species Charadrius vociferus. The sequence goes on along the minus strand of NW_009648925.1, from coordinate 484,629 downwards.
GACAAAAGCACCTCCTTCAACTTGCTTAGCTTAGGAAAATTCAGGCTGAAAAGAGGCCGTACTGTCTACAGAAAAACTAATGTAACCATCAAGGGAAAATAAAACAACTCTGTTAGCCTAAAAAAAGTCATTCTGGTAAATGAACAAATTAATATTATTTTTCTTACTATATCAAATCTGGAAATTAGTTAAAAAACCAAACACCTAAAGATCAAAGCAACAAGACTATGTCACAGTCTTCCCATTAGAGCAAAAGTAAACAAACTCTACTTTTAAGATACTGTTTGAGCTGTTTATAAAAAGGATTTTATCATGGGATTGTCTGGATTTAGGGACTTAAGAATTCTATGTTAGTCCTGTGTGTCTCAAGAGAGTGCTGTGAGACAGATGTGCTGTAATCTACCCGCTTATCAGACCACCAGGTTTGTCCCAATATTTAATGGCCATGTGCTTTTTCCTAAGGTGTCACCATGTGTAGAACATCCCAGGAAAGCGCAAAGCAAACTAGTGCCTGAAAAATGCCAAGAATTATTTAATTATTCAAGACAGAATGAAGCAAAGAAATATGTTTTGCCTATGAATTACAAATTATTCAGTTGTCTTCTGGCACAAATCTGTAGCGGTTTTCTTTAGAGAGGGTTTTGTTATTGCAACAAAAGGAAAATTTGCATCATGGTTTTTCTTTTTGTGTGTGTGTGTTTTAGGAGTTTTCTGTCTGATTGTGTATGACTGTGTTAAAAAGGCAAATCAAACAATAGACATATAAAAAAATGTGGAATAAGAGTAAAACGTTTCAAAACTTATTTCAGTAACTGAATAGAATCATGACTTGTATTACACATGTTTTTAATTATTGGCATAATTAATATTAAATATTAATTGAAGATCCATGTAGGCATAAGTACCTGTTCTACACTGTGCAGAGGCAGACGTGATCAGCACTGGGAATGCTCATAGGCTTGATTTTTGTATTTTTATTTCTATAACTGCAGGTTAACACAATTTCCAGAACATCTATTTATACACCCAACATGACATTGCCCAGCAATTTCCAGCTGAGAGTCAGCTGCTTGGGCCATGATTAGATGGGTAGTGCTTTGGAAATGTCATGGATGGATTTCTACAAGCTTCGTTCAAATAAATTGAATTAACAATTCTTACCGATCAAACATTTTAAAAACTTTGAGTAAAATAGGCTTTAAAAAATTGAGAAGATGAATCAGTTACAGAGGAGTTAGGTCATTCTTAGGGATGATTCAAGGCCAAGCATCAGTACCTGGGGAGCCCAAACAGAGCAGGTTTTTCTAGCACAGGTTATTACCTTCTGTCATTAGGTGATAAGAAGTCGAATTGCTCTCATTTCTTGCCTGTTGATGTACCCTGAATTCAAAGAGATGACTTAATCTCTTCACTGTTTTGCCTCTTTATATAGGAACTGGTGATTATCATACAGCCATTGAGGGAATTAAGAAGGTATTATTGTTGTTTAACTGACCCAACAGAGAGTTGTGTAAAAAAAAATTGTATTGTTATTTTGTACAGGATTATTTCAGAAGTTCTCTTTTTTTTGTTCTTTTTTTTCCTAAGCTTCAACAAAACCTTTACTTCTGACAGAGCTGCTCTCTAAACAGCCTGTGGTTCTGGTTGTGTTGCCCAAGGAATGGGGCAAAAAAGAGATTTAAAATCAATCTTTTTTCAATAAAACAACTCATCTTCACATCATTAAAATCTGCCATTGCAAAATATACTTTCTACAATTTTGTGGGTTGAAATCCCAGCAAGAAACACTTCCATACTACAAATTATGCTATATAAAATATTGTTACTAAAAATAATCAGAAAATAAGTAAGCAAATACCATTACATCAACAAAAAAAGAAAAAAATCAAATACATACTTTGTCTTTATATTGCATGTAGAAGATAAATACACAAGTTTAAACCAAATCATTTCATACCAATTTTGAACAGATAGAAAAAGTCAGAACTGGTAGCGTTTATGGATAAAAAGAATAACATCTGTGAGTGGTAGCGTTGTGGATTATCACAGAACAAACAGTTCAGATGAATTCTTAAGTCTGACAGTTGTAATAGTACACTTGACGTCTTTGCCTTTTAAATCTGAAGTTTTGGTATATTGTATGTTAAAGTTTATAGAAACAGATGGAATGAAAAACAGAAAATGATGACAAAACCTTATTTTACAGGCTTTAAAGAATTTGTATGATTTCAATATTAAATTTCCTTTTTCGTGAAAGTATTCTGGACCACTGGGAAATTTAAAAAGTCATATTTCTGAGGGTTTTGTAATGCCTTCTGACATTTAGACTGATAAAGTGTGTAAGCCAATAGTTTAGTAGAAGGTAATCAGCTGTTGACTCAAATAAGACTCCGACCTCAGACTTGTTTTTATTCACAGATTTTCTGGGCTACAGAGGCAATATTTTCATCAAAGAGCATTTCTTCTAGGTTTAATATTTTCAACCTTGAGCTCACTTATTTCTCATATTGTACAGTACTACTGTTCCACTTCCTCTGGTTACCTGCCAGCATGCAGCACCTCTTGGGACTGATTCTGACTGCAGAATGAGCAAGGACTTCATAGGAACATTTCTTGGAGGATTTGTTGGCAGGTACATCTATGGTTGGACCAGTAGCCCTGTCAACAGCAAATTACAGCAGACGTTTTCCTTTAGCTTGGCAATTGCAATTTACTGCTTTTTAATTTCTCTATTATAACAGCCGACAGTAATCTCAGATCAATAAAAGGGATGCTTTTCTCCTAATCGTTGATCCTTTGTTCATAAACACAACTTCTTGTGTTGCTGGGAATATGGGGTGCAATTGCTGAGTTTGCCATAAGAATTGAGTCTATTTGGTCGCTGAGTTAACAAAACAATTAAGTATGTACTTAAGCTTAATTGACTTGAGTGAAAACAAAGTGACTTTTGTATTTTATTGAACAGTTAAACTTAAACACGTCAATGTTCATTTGACATCCTGCTTAGATTACACTGAATGTGTAACTGTTTCTCCCTCTTGGCACATCACAGCAACGCCATCTACGGCAGCATTATTTGACATATAGATTTCACGCATGTGCTTTTGCCACAAGCAATCAGTATTTAAAACACTGTGGGAACTACACTAATCCCCACATACATGCTGTCTCTATTGTCAGCAAAAATTTGAATGAAATAAGAGTTTCTATAGTTTGTTGTTTGGGGTTTTTTACGCAATGAAGACCACAGACTGCACCTGCTTCACACTCAGGAATAGAGGCAGCTAACAGCAGAATTTCAAAATCTGAACTATGCAAAACAACAAGATGTCAATGGAGAAAATTAGTGTCTGGTTCGGTATAGTAGATACCAGTAGTGCACATGCAAGTACAACTTTTCTGATTTTGAAAAAGACCTTTCATATCACCTGAGATGAAAGGGTCAAATTTCACATTAGCAATCTTTCTCCAATTTAGCTGCTAGTGATGGAAGAAGTAACTGAATTTCAAGATTCAGTGAGAACATGAAAATTGTCAGCTGATGAGTAATTTGTTTTAACTGGGTGTTTATACTAAACAGATTGGAATAGTAGTAATCATACTATTTGCACTTGTATTTCATTTTTCATATGAGGATTTCAAAGTCCTTTACAAACATTATAGTAAAGCTTTTCAAACAGTATCTAAGCTTCACAACACCCCATGTAGCAGGTAGAACATAGGAAGCAGCTGGAAAACAGTGAGCAGAGAATTATGAATGACCTGGTGAAGTTCACAAGCAGATAGGTTAATCCTCACCTGCACTCTCCTTCCTGACCGTGAGCAAGCACAGACTCCCTACAACCACGAGTCACAAAGTCTCCTAGATTAACATTTTCAAAATACCCTGAAGAAAAAAAATAGCATATAATGGGAATTTTAAACTTCTTTTTCCAGCAGATATTTAGCAGTGGAAGTAAAAATCTGAAAGGCACAAGTGGGAGTTGAAGACCTGTTGATTTTTTTATATGTGGCTACCTGATTAAGGGTCTTTCTTAAAGCATGCTAAACAACATATGACAAAAATAGAAGCTGACTAATCTAATGTAAGACATGTTAATGAAGGATCACTAATTGCTCTCATTTCATGTTAATTAGTGTAAGATATATAGTCAAATGACCTTTGAATACTAGGTCTTTGTGGAGGTAACTGAAAACGTATTAACTTTTCCTCCTCCTTCCCACACAAATTAACATATATCTGAATCCAAACACACCTTTTACAAAGGGCATTTTAGGAAAATACCTTCCCGTTTGCTCTCTTCACCTAAAGACCAACATTCTTGAAGGACATACTCTTTCTTCTTCTATGTAATCTCAAATCTTCCTGAAAAGTTGATTTCCCACATACCCTCCCATGTTCCTATATCACATAGGAACTTCTTCAAAGTCGAAAATGAAAACCTTTGTGAAAGTTTCTTTTCATAACTAATTTTGTTTTATACTATTTTTATTGTAGTGTGCCTCAACAAATCCAGTACACTTTCAGATTAAATCTTTTTTTTTCTCCTGCCAGCATTTGCCAATACTCTTCCCTCATCAGTCAAAACTGCCTTGACTATTATATATCAAGTTACTGTTTTAAATGTTACATTTTCCTACACTTAAACCTTGTATTTGTTGCTTTTCTATTGTGGCCAGCCACACACAAAAAAAAAAAAAAAAAAAAAAAAAAAAAAAAAAAAAAAAAAAAAAGGCTATAGATTAACTTAGTTATTAACTCAGTACAGATCTGGAAGTGAGTAAGTAACTATTGAATTTTTAGTGGTATGAAGCCTGATGTCTTCAGCTGATTAAGTCTTAAATCTTTTTGCTTCATATCTCCTCTTCACTGCTCTGTCTTGACTACTGTTTAGATCAATCAACTCCAAATTCATTTTCACCTTCACTGTTCCGTCTGGAATATCTGCATGGCTCACGCAGCCATCTGTTATATTTGGGGCATTTCACATAGACGGTCACCTTAGTCACTCTCTTCCTACCTGACAGCAAGGAGTTCAGTTACACTAAATATAATACCATCCAGTTATAAATTGTAATACCAGCCCTCTTTCTTAACAGAATGGGTCTTAAAACACACCATCTACAACTGCCATGGGAGCAGGATCTCTGCAGAGAAGGTCCGGGCAGGCAGAGCCATTTGGTGGCACAATTTTGCAAAGCGTGCAGGAACAGTGACAGCTTCTGGTGTGCAGTCTTTGACACACATCAGTTGTAGGAGAGCAGAAGGTGCCTAGTGGCAGCTGGATTCAGTTTTGATTTCATTCTGACTGAGGTTTATGTTCTTTCTGTGGTGTCTGGTATCTAAGCCTGCATTAAAATTCTTGTCTGTATTTAGTTGATAGCTATGTACTTGTATAACAATAACATAAAGTTACAGCGCTGAAGTTTATAGAAATGTGACACCTAACACCCCCATAGAAAGAAAAAAAAAAAAAAAAGAATGTCTATATCCACAAATGCAGAATACTTTGAATTTTTGAGACTCAAGTGATTAAAAAAACCTTTCTTCATATCCAGCTGTGATCTTTCAACATATGTTTAGCATCCGTTTTACTGGTGTAGTAAAGTAAAGGTAACTTGTTCTTTCAGCAGAAATTAAATTTAACAGTTGTTCTACTACGGTTGTTTTAGGTGGGGAAGGTCTCTCTAGAAAATTTTAAGACATTCTACAAATAGTCCCAATATGCAGCTCAAATAAACAAAGCATACTCGTTCCTGAAAGGAACAGCATATGCAACGATTGTTTCTGCCTGCATTATCACAATTGCTCTGCAAAGTCTGCTCCACCCCAAGGTTATTGCTGAGGCTGTTACAGAGCAAGCACAGAAGGGAGGCAGGAGAGAGGGATTACGCTTTTATTGTCAGCGAGTAGCATTTCCAGGTGCCATTAAAAATAATTTATCTATCATTTTTTTGTTCTCAGCAATTGCCAGATGAGAGGAACATCTCATCTTTATGAGGGGCTCACCAGGAGTGCTGCCTTACAATCTTGCCCAAGGCTGTTTCAATACCATATAAAGAGCGATGTAACACAAGGTATTCAACCCAGATTCGCAAGTAATGAGCGCTTTATAAATCCAGTTCATTTTATAGTCAAAAGGTTTAATGAAAGAAATTAAGTTTCTTAAAAAACAGACAATGGCCCAGCAGTTTGGCTGAGCAGGACAAATCATGGGAAGCACCATTTCAGCTCTCTAATTAGGGGCCCAGGCCTGGAGGTTGACGTAAAATTTAATTCCTGTGATGCCCAAGAACTGGTACACTGTCAATGCCGTTACACATGTCAGGAAATTCAGTAGAGAAGTGTGAGAATACTACCAAAACCAGGCTTTCAAAATTCAGGAATCTGGCCTATAAAATCAGTTTTTACGTAATAGTAAATCTGGAGACCTTTTTATGTATCTCAGTGGTTTTGAATTTTACTGGAGAAGAGAGGTCAGATATATAAGCTCCCTTTCACCCACATGTTCACAACATACAAGTAAAGTTAACTGAGTTGTTCATTTGTTCAGCGCAAGTCAGTGCCTCAGGGCTTTGGGAGGAATACTTGGTATCATAATAGCTGATCACATCAAGTGGTCACTGACTCTTGTGCCCCTAAGACTTCTCTGTAGGGTGCAAAGGCATTTTACTCTCACAACTTACCTACCTCAGGACAACATCTTCAAAATCCATGTCCCATGCATTTCATTTTCAAGGCACCGTCATATTATTTGAAGCTGATTATTAGAAAAAAACCCCGAAGACTACAAAAGCAGCAATTAAAAATAAGAAACGTTTTATTTGGGAATTTTAGTAGAAGTTTATGATGGAAAATCCAGTCCTCAGAACCTGTGTAAAGCCTTCTGCTAGAAAGCAAAGTAATAACTTGACCAGTTCAATGAGAATTGTTCAATGGCTTTGGGTTGGTTTGATTGTTTGCTTACAAATGAAATGTTGCCATCATTAAGTCATTGCCTCAAATTCTGGTTTCTCAGACTCCGTAAGAAGAACCTGAAGTTGATACATTTCACAAACTGAAGAAGGTCTCCTCTTTTCAGTCTCCTAAAATTTTGGCTGAAACAAGACAGCATGAAATCAAACCCCTAAAAAATGTTTTTCAACATCAAGAAAGGTATGGTATTTTCCCACAGAAAGAAGCTTGTAAGTTCTTTGTTTTGATTGTTCCATATCTGGTAAAATCTGATTTCTAACAATTCTTGAGGTGCAGACCAGGTGGACTGTAAAGAGATATTTCTGACTGGTTTTCTGGTTGCTTAAAACAGAAGGAAATGCAGAGGGTCATGACAAGACGCACCTCTACTGGCCACATTAGTACGGAGTTCTCCCAAATGACGACATAAAATAATTCTTATTTGATATCTGGAAAAGTTACGTGGTAGATATCAGGTGACTCTCCCCCCAATCCCCACCAAGGATTTTTAAGGTTTTAATTATCATTAAGTAATGCTGCATCTGCTATGATTCCAACTATGATTCCCAAACTGAGCATTTTTCAAAAACTGCAAAAACTATTCAAACCTTTTCAAGCTAAACCTTGTTCTGCGTGTTGAACCCTTCTGCATACATTGCTTTCACACCTGCTTCTTGACTTACCCACAGAAACACCTTGCGAAGGGATGTCTACAGGAAGGGGAGAGGGATGCACTGGCGAATCTCAGCAAGAGTCAAGGACCAAAGAGTGATCCGTTGTTTTTACTGCTCCTTATAAAGCTCTGGCTCTTAGTTCATAGCTTTCACTAACATCTCAGAGAACTCTTTAAAGGTTTGATCTTGGTCAGACCTCAGCAAAAGTAAGAGTGTACCTTAGGATGGCACAATATTTTCTGCTGTCAGGTGCTAGAGCTGAAGAGCTGGCTATTTCAGACTGGCCGCCTGCCCTGTCTGTTTTGTCACAAGCATTTTCGCAGAGGTATTGCAAGAAAAAGATTGCCACTTCTAAAATTTTGCTCTTAAAGCTCAAAGTGTATAAGAAAGTTGTGGAACTTCCTAGCTTTTTTTGCAAGACAGCATCTGTGCATTGTAGGAATGAAATTGGATCATTAAAAAAGCCCTCTTCAGAAAATTAGAAAAAAAAAAAAAAGAGCTAACTCATAACAAAATACAGTGATGAAAGTGATTGATGCTACTTTCTGTAGAGAACTAAAGAGAACTAGAGGCTGAAGCAGCTTTGCCAGGTTTCTCCAGGTAGCCGTAGTTTACCGCATATTTGATACTGCTTTAAAGCTGTATCAGTCCTGAGATGGCTTCGGGTGGATTTCTAAACAAGCAAAAGGAATCCTTGATTCCGTGCATGTGCACATCTCAAGTATCACTTAGATTTTATCTGAGGACGAGGCTGGCCTCTGCAATATACAGCTACTTCAGCCCACTAGAAATTCCAACATAAAGTCAGTGTAAGTGAGTTTGTTTGTTAGCAAGGATCAAAAAAGACATTTGCAGAGACAGCCATGCAGTAGCTCTGTCACTGTTGTTAATGCAGTTCCCATCCAGCGCTCAATCCTGCCCCAGGAGTGAGAAGAATGGGACCGTAAAAGAGTGAAAACCAGGTCAGAAGAGCTGAAAAGGAGAACAGTAAGAAAGTAAAGAGCTGCCGGGAAAAAGTCCCTTCAGCAAGACACACTCGTGTAAGATGATGCCGGTACCTATACTTACTGTATAAACATAGCAGGACTCCTTGCTCTGAACTCGACCCTCTCTACAAGGAGCTCTGTCGAGCCCTACAATGAGCTCAACTGGTTTTTCTTCTTGGCCGCAGTGAAGCAAGAGCTGATTATTTCTCTGGAGTGATAACACACATTTTAAGATTTAAGAATGCTGTGGAAGTTACTTCTCGGTAGGACATTTCCCACTAATAAAATTTAATTGGAAACAAACAGTATTTGGGAGAGTTTAAGCGAAGTTTCTATTTTTATGTGATGGTACAGAAATAGAAAATATAGCACTGAACGTGTTCCAAAATGCAGCCCGGTAAACCAGAGCTTCAGAGATTTTTGTCTACATTTGGTGAAATTCAAATCTATTATTGTTGGCAGTTCAGAGTCAGAGAAGCTAGTTTTATTTAACTATTCTCAGGCCAACTTAACAGACACTTCTCAGTCACATTTCCTTTTTATTGATTTTTTTTATAAAGAAATGCTTTTTATGTCTAAATGTAACTGTGTAGTAGGACTGCGCTATTTAGAATCACAGGGCTTTGCTCTACTGCTTTTTAAGTTATGCTGCATAACTGCTTCACAGCAGGAACTAGACAATAATGTACTACACACCTTTGCAGTGTCCTTGGATAATTACAATATCCATATTTTGAAATAAAAGCAAGGAATCCAGTCTAACAGTCAAAGACAAGTCTATAGACCCATTTCAGTAAGCTGCTGTGAGTCTTAGACAGAGAGGACATTTTGTAGTTCTTCTTTGTAAGTATCAAATGTTAAAAAACATTTCCATAAGGCAATAAATATATGATTTGTTTTTATATAATTTATAAAGAAAATAAGGCAGAGGAAAATGAGTTTTCTTATCTCCCTTTGCTTTGGCAGTGACATTATGGGAGGAGAGCACAGCTGCCATTTATGAAAAACACAACCTCCGATAAGACATTTTATGGTTTTTGATTTTAGACTCATCCATGAGCATGCATAATGTTTTGAGGTATCACTTTTTTACATCAATAAAAAAACTGATATAAGGTTTTATGTATGGCATCTTGTCACATGGATGGTGCAATGTTAAAATAAGATCGGTTGAAACATTTACCACATACTTCATTATCTCCTGTGAAATGAATGACTGGATAATTGGGAAAGCAAAAATCTTTGGTATAAGGATTTATGAATTGAATAAAATTACCTTCTGCAACATGAATTCCTGAGACAGGGATTTTCTTTTCTGCTGAAAAACATCAGGAGTTATGAAGTATATCCTAATATATTTCTTCCAAGAGTGACACTTTGTTCCTCTTTTGTATTTAATGCAGAAATTTTCTCTTCTCATCCTCTCTTGACTTCCAGCTTATCAATGTTTAGTTTAAAATAATCTTAAAATCTCAAATCCAAATTCTCTGTCAGTTTTCAAACCAGATGCCTTTGTAGATCATGTAATTAGTAACCCTGTCTACCTAAATCTTTGCCCTGTATGAGTAAGCACAAAATATTCAAAGGGGACTGCACTTTCTGATGTCTATCCCCATGACTGATACTTCCCTTTTCATACCCTGGGCTCTAAGTCTTTCACTGCCAGATTAAAATGGACAGCAAAACTCTGATTAATTTAAGTAATATTTAAATTCTAGAGTTTTATCATAGGACTCTCTTGCTCTTTTCAATTTCTCTCATCTGGGGCATTCTCTTGTTTAGTCAGATCTCAATGAATTAACAGCTTAATTTTTCTAAGGCATAATAGCTCTTACTGGCATCACTGACATCCATGGATGGCATCCGAAGTTGGAAATCAAGGTATATATCAGTAACTTTAGGGAATCAACGATGCATAGAAGGCATCTCTGAACTTTGGCCCATGTTAAACACTTTTCCATAATCTTCTGTGTAATGTAAATATATATAACTTACAGTAATTGCGGAATATGACAAAAGAGGCTGAATTATTCCTTTAATAGTATATGATGCCGTGCATTTCTGAGTCAGGCTGCTCTCTAATATGCCTCAAGTACAACAACCTGTGTTGTATTTCAGACCCGCAAGCAGCAGCGTTGTTTGTGTATTCTGCAACATCTTCCACCAATAGTCATAGTCAAACCAATGGCGTAAGAAGTTTTTACTTACATGTGTTCGTGGTTTAGTCACCTCCGCAGAAGTTTATAGTATCCTCTGTCACTCTCCTTCCCCAACAGAGAGAAGAGCCTCCCCTTGCAGCGGGTCACACACAAGTGGGGGCTAAACAAATAGAAAACAAAACAATTGTGTGTCTAGCGCAGCGTTGACATGTCTCTGCACCAAGACACTTGAGAGTTTTACTAGAGCAGCTTTCTAAAATGTTTTACTTGATGATGGATGTGCGACCACAAGTTCTCTGGAGAAGGCTTCATGGAGAAGCTGAGCTTCCTCGTAGGGTATCTTTTACATCAGTGCCATTACTTGCAGATCCACTCTCAAAGTGTTTGTTTAATATGGCATATTCAGGTCTGTTGCCTGTCTTTCTGGAAAACGCACTGGGGTCAGGCCTACCTGTTCCTTTCCTAAAGAGGCAGAGAGATGCAAAGGCAGCAATGAAGCTTTCCACTGCCAGAAGAGCTGTGTTACTGAAAGCAGAAGCTAATTTTAATTTAGTGGAGTCTCTATTTCATATTGCCTCCTTTTATTTTATTATCTAAAACTGTAGATAGTCTGGACTGGATTTTAGCTCCCTGCAAACAAAACCAAAAGATTACCTTTCTCTCCTTCACTGTCTTTGGATCCCAAAATTTACATTCTTTGTACAGGGCTATTATCTTGCTAGAGCCAGAACAGCTACAGCTGGGATATCACTCAAATCAAACATGCGCTGAGTCTAAAAACTTTAAACAAACACCCTACCAAACAAAACTTATTCATGTTTATGGCTTCAACACATTTCACAGAAAACTCGTTTGGCTTCATTTCTAGCATCAATCAAAACAGAAAAAGAAAAAAAAAAGAACACACCTGCAAGTAAATGGATCTGTTGTCATATCTACAAAATAATATATTAGTCTAAATTATTTTATGTTCTACCATAAAGCTCTCTCTTTATTAATATCCATATTCTTGAGGTTTACTCATTTGGGATCCGAACAAGGATGTTTCTTCCTGGTTTTTACAGTGCCTCTAAAATAGGGTCAAATGGGGTCCAGGTATATGCTTATTGTGCCAAATCACTAAGAAAACACAAATAAGAAATAAATTAATATTTGTGATTCCTTTATCAGTTTATGACACAGATTACCTTTGCTATGCCAGGCAATTTTTTGAAACATTACTGTTTTTAAAATAAGGCTAATAGCATTTCACATTTTTTAAAAAAATTCTTAGATGGAAGATACAAAAGATTATTTAAGTACCAAAATAACATTAACCATAAACCATTCTTCATTATTAATTTCTATATTTCCCAAGGTCATATTTCACATAAAAATTCCGCACTTGAAAAAGGATTAATTATGGCAGCCAAACACATTTTGCATTCATTGATGAATAATCACATACTTTTGACATACACCAGGACAATAGTTTCCTTGTTGTGATCATGGCATACTCCGGATTTCTTTAAACAAATATAATACAGTGTATGATACAGTAAATAAGGGATTAAGAGTAATGACCAATATTTGGAAAGGCAACATCACTGCTGATTATACAGCATGTTTACATATCACTTATAAATCTAATACATCCTTACATCTTAACCTTCTCCCTGTTGATATAAACCAAGACGAACATGCCGCATGGGCAGAACTCACTGGAGTGGAAATTAATGCCCTGGTAAGCTGTTGAGCAGTATGATATCGCAGGCATTCTCTGCCACTACCTTTCTGAAACTTCTCCTCCTAAATCTGCCAGATATCCTCTTTCAAAGGGAAAAGGGTCTTTTAGAGAATTCGATGCTGACTGTACCAACCCCCTTTGCCCATGCCCAATGCCATAGTTTCTCCGACAGCAATTGCTTCCAGCCACTGGTAAGCCTGGGAGCTTGTGATGCACAGGAGTATTCTGAAACACGGGATTTTTTTCACAGTCAGTCCATAGCATTTGAAAGACACACCTTTAATGACATCGCCATTGACTTATAAATTACGAGAAAGCAGTAATTTAATTGGAAATTACTGATTACAAACTGAGCTGATCGTTATATAGACCTTGGGTAAAAGGCTGATCATTCAGCAAGTGCTCTGGCAGGCTCCGCAGGGCAAAATAAATAAATAATTGATTCAGCTTGCATTGCAGAGTCTTTTTTTGACAGTTGTCTTTACTGGGCACAAGAAAAAACTGTTATGAATAAATTGAGTTTAAACTCCTTAAAGATATCCACCTGCGTATTGCAATTTTTAATTTTTGTAGGCAAAACCATCTTGGTTTAAGGAAACTTCCTTTTTCAACACCAAATTACATGGATTTCTGCATTTTAAATGCCTAAATTACATGAAGCTCTTAAATACCTCCAGAACAAGGAATAAAAATTGCCACATATCAAAACAAAGTAACAAAAAAAAAAAGTTTCAGCTTGAGGTTAAGAAAACACAGAGAGATGAGGATGATTCTTGTGCTTTTCTAACACAACGTAGTCTTATCTAGAAAGACTACTGTATTTCATAGGAGGATCCAACACTTTTCCTACGAGCCGACAACAGCAGCAAGGGAACCAAGGGGAAGATGCGGCCAGCAATGATGAAAAGCACCCAGCAAGAAGGGACATTTTCCGGGTCTTCAGCAACAAGCATCTGGGGACATCATTACATTTTGTTTGACAGTCTAGACACAAGCATGAGCCTTCTGAATAATACTAGAATTTTTTTTTTAGCCAGATACATTGCATAATCCACTGTAAAACCAGAGTGAAGTGTTCAGAAAATAATTGAGGAAGGAAAAGTTTTAAAAGGAAGGAGTTTTAAAGGGTAAGGAAAAGTATAAAAATTAAGCTTACTCCAGAGAAAGTGAGGAAAATTAGCATGGATAGTTCAGAGAAAATACATGTGTGGGCACGTATTTCAAAAAAGGGGAAAGGCTATTTAAAGTACCCTCATTGTATTTTAGTATGCAGTAATGACAAGAATTTAAGGGAAGTTGCATTACAACTACAGTGCACATGATTAAAAGTTTCCAGTGGTGTACCCAGTTTAGTTTGGAATGCAATAATTTGCCATGAGCTGTAGTTACAGAACCAGCACTGGAGTGTTGAGAAGTGCTGTAAAGAAGACCTTTAGAGGATTAAACCAGTTCCCACACTAATCACATGGGAGGTGAATTAGTGGGGAAAGGAGGAGGTTCTTTCCACTTACGTCAGTTCTGGCTGTACAGATCAATAGCACAACAGAGCTCAACTGCTTTGCAGAATACAAACACTTCTATCTGAGATTTATTAATAAAAGAAAAGAAGCAGCTGATAAAAACAAACTGCCAACTCAGGGTCCTATCCAAAATTCTATGATACTGTTGGAAAAATTCACATTGCTTTAAGGAAATATTAGTCCTGGTCCAGAGGATTTATGTAAGGATGACAAGTATTCAGCATTTAGTTCCTTACATCATACCCCCAAACAGGCCAATCCATTACACAAAGAGTTTTAAAGCAACTTTGGAAGGTGATGTCTCAAGAAAATTTGCTTTGCCATTGATAGGCTCCTGTAGTCATAAGCTGTAAGACTTCCCAAAGCAATTTTGCATAAGCTGTGGCTCTGGACTGGAGACCACCTTTTCACTGGCATTTGGTGCACCAGCGGGGAATTGGCAGATTTGAATGTGAATGTCGGACCTGCAACTACTGCACTGGTGATCTTGTAATAGCTCCTCTGCTCTTCACCTCAGTTCTGCTCTTCACCTCGGTTTTCTCATCAGCAAAATGCAGGTAATGCAGGTAACATTTTATTTTACTCAGGCTAATATTCATTGCAAGAGGAAATCTTATTCTAGTAATGGGGGCACTAGAGATGCCCCATTAAAGACGAGTCTGCTTCCTCAGTCTGCCACAGACTTCCCATGGGATCTCAGGTCAGTCACTTTATCACTTTATTTTCTGCTGTACGGTGAAAATAATAATATTTAGGACAAGAGGTAACAGGCACAAACTTGAATATAGGAAGTTAGATGGAACTTCTAAACATGAGGAGGAACTTCTTTACTTTGAGGGTGGCAGAGCACTGGAACAGGCTGTCCAGAGAGGTGGTGGAGTCTCCCACTCTGGAGACATTCAAAACCTGCCTGAATGCCGTCCTGTGCAACCTGCTGTAGGTGACCCTGCTCTGGCGGGGGAGGTTGGGCTAGATGATCTCCAGAGGTCCCTTCCAACCCTGACCATTCTGTGATTCTGTGACATCTGTTGAGAGCAGCTCAGTACTATCCCTTGATTCGTTGGAAGAGGTGTAAAGGTTGCAAATCCTGCTGTAATTCATGAACACAAATGAATCGGTTCTCCTCAGCGAAGAGACAAGGCTGCACCCCAAGGGCTGCAGAGGAGCACGGTGATCCTAGCAGACCTGCTGTGGGGGACAGGAAAAGCTTCGCCACTGCCCAGCGAAACCTTTGCAAAATCCTAGTGCTGGCATCACTGGCCTTTGGGGCAGGAGCACAGATGGAGCCATTTAGATTAGGGAAGTTCAAACTGGACCTCCAAGTTTCTCAAAATGATCGCCAGCAGTCTATGGATTATGAATGTTGAATACAAAGTTTCACAAATAAACTAATCATCGGACATTTTTGGTCTAAACCTTTGGGTAAGGTATTTTAGCTCTGCTTCCAGTAACAGGAAAACACTGGTAAAGTTGCCTAATTCTTCTGCTTTTCCTGTGTTTTCCAATCCATGATGATAAAGCACCTGATAGTCTGATGTTATGGTCATGCCTATGCAAAGATCTTTATTCCGAGTACCAGCCAACAGGACAGACCAAACACCCGCCTGTGAGTGATAATGAACTCTGTTGCTTCTTTCTTAACCTAAAGACAAGTCAGCTTTTACACTACCCAGGATTATGTCACATTTACTCTACAGCTGGTCCTTATAGGCATTTTTCTCTGAATGTCACTGGGGCAAGTCACGTGGTTGCATTTTTTTCACCACATTTACTCAAATAGCCTTGTTTCCCCCCCAGCAAGAGCAACATCTCCTTCAGCCTTGCGAAAATTAACTTTAGATACAGGACAGAATAGCAGCACTGTAGAAATAGAAGCTTCACAGAAAGAAAGGGAAGGGTATTATTTACTCCTTGCAAGTTTTTCCTAACGTAATGCGTATCTCTGAAACCCAGAGGTCATTTATTGTGAGTGTAACGAATACATTCATATTTACCAAGGGTAATAAATATTGCAAATTAAGTTGAATAATGACTATACTGTCTATTTCATTTCTACATGAGGGGCACACATGGGACTTAATGTAAGTCAGTATTTATAATGCAATATATGGTACGAGTCTCATTCAAAGTTAGAATTGCAGAAATGTCACAAACACATTAATTTACTGTTACTGCCTGAGGAACAAGCGGGAAAAAAAATCATTGCAAACAACCAGTGTGTATGGAATTTATAATGAATATCTTAATCATGAACCTACTTTATTTTAAGTTATGGCTTTTTTTTCTCATAAGAAGATCTTGGGATTTAAAAGGCCAAAGGAGAAAGGTAATGCTGTACAGTAGTTACTAGAAAAATGCTACTTGCCATGTTTTTAACTGGATTGTTTCAAATTCACTCTAGCTTACATGAACCTTCAAAATATTTCTATAGGCAACAACCAGGACATCAAAAATGAAATCACAATTTTTTGGTAAAGAATGGATGGCAGGAGGGAAAAAAAGGCAGTCATTGCCATAAATGAGCATAAATAACTATAATCTAAAATGAGTTCTGGGATGCTGACATGTATACAAGCCAGTATACAACGTATACAGCTGAATTTCTAGGATTTTTAGTGACATAAATGGAGCACATAAAAATTACAGATCTACTGTTCCAACCAGCTACTTACCTTAAGTAAATATGTGATAGGCTGGTTGACTTTAGCTCCTTGGGGGAGCTATAGGGAGGTGAAGGAGCACGATCAAGCAGCCTCTGTGGTTGGTATAATGGTGAATTAAATTTATTCTTGATAGAAGAATATGAAGATAAGATATTAACAAAAAATGGAGCAAGTCAAATGTTTACCAAAGATCTAGTGCTCTTATTTATCTCATCAGACAAAGCTGGGAGTCATTACATTTCCTCTGAGCATGAATTTTTGTGGGCTACTAAGTCCACAAATGTATAGTATATTTTTTAGATTCCCCAAAAAATTATGCATGGATAGTGAGCGGGGACTAACATTCCTCAATTGGATAATTATTGTTTTAGGAAATGAAAAGACATATTTTCTAATCACCTGATTTCCAAACTCAGAACTTTGAAGTTTTTGGAGGACTATAGATGTCCAACGTCAGCGGTGAATATCTCTTGCTGGAGCCCAGCACTCTACCAAGAACAGAGCAACGTATTTGGATAGAAGCACTGAGGCAGTAGAAAACTAGGAAACTGAAAACATCCTGTCATTTGTTTTCTTTGATAATACTTACCCTTTACCAAATTTTTTTTTCTGATTATCTGCTTCAGAAAATAAAGAAATCTTCAGGTTCATGACAACAGACTACTTACTGTGTCAGAAACGTGCTGATTAATCCAGTCTCTGAAGTTGGCATTAGTATTCTCATTCCTAAAACTTGAATTATTTTTATTCCTGGCTCAAGATATCTTGTTCCATAATTTCAGGGGAAACAAGGTGTGTGTCTAGCAAATACATTTCACTGTATATACTATGTAAAAAGCCTCGCATCCATCATGGAAATAGGAGTTATGTTGGAACAGTTAGTGATAAGAAACCTGATAAAGACTTTCGTATTGCTAAAAGACCTTGCTATGTTAACATTACTAGCAGAGGTCATCTTACATCTGGTAAATAAGAGAGGACCTGGCAATCCACTTCATTGTAATAGATGCCTGGCAGTATTCAGCACACCTTAGAAAGACACAGTAACAAATGTCATGTTAGAGTCACCATTACTGCTCTTTTCATTATGGACAAATCTACTCAAGGTCGTTTGCTCACCCCAGTCTAAAACATCTCCAGGTATTTATTTTTTTTTTAAGCAGTCACCACCAGTAACGAAACAATATAGCAAGTAGGAAATGCTACCATGTTGGTGTAATTTATGCATATGCTCCAATTAAACCCCTTACATGGGTTAAAGAGTTAAAGCTGGAAGAATTTCCTCATTAGGATAACTGTTTTTTCCAATCTCTACTCCCCCTGCAATGCATGCTTTTAAGCCTAAGGAGTATTTTTAGCATGTTTTTAACACATCCATGCCCCTGGCTCATTCTGCAGGAGCACCTGAACATTGTTGCCCCACGATGGAATCAGTGTGGTGGGTCCATTCCTCTGGCAAGTTATAGGAGGCTTTCCTTTCGGGGGGACCTTGAAGGTCTAGGGGGTTTTTTAAATGTATATATACGCACAAGTATGTATGTATATATGTGTGTATAGATATAAAACATATATCTAGAATGGTGTATATCTCTCCACATATACCTATATACATATATACATTGATTTTATGTATATACATATTTATAGCATGGGATAATAGCTTTTACTTGAAGAAATCTGGGCCATACAGAAAAGTGAGCCAGCATTTATTAAAGACATTCTCTCCAGCAACTTTGGTTATCAAGGCTTGTCAGAGTTTCAGTGCTTTCCCAACCATAAAGGCATGTACAGTCAATCTTCCCGGAACCCAGGGTGTGAGAGTTAATGAAATTTGACAACTGATTGATGTTAGATGCAGCTTTGAATTTGGAAACCCAATTACCTCTTTCCC
>NW_009648925.1:461169-465946 GCF_000708025.1 Charadrius vociferus | reverse complement strand
CTTTCCCTTTCAAAGCAGAGGTCATTCCAGTCAACACGACTGTACTGCCATACTTTGCAATTCAATCTGAGAGGCTGCAGGAGATTCTGTTCTTCAGAAAAGTCTAACGCACAGGGAGCAAAATTTTCAGATGAAGAACACATACATTGACTAACGACTGGTCACACGAGCCAGCTGGAAATATGAACATATCCTTTCTGCGCGCAGAGCAAGGCTATTTCTATTAGTAAGCTGGTTGTCTGTGGTTGAAGGTGCAGCCACACTACTCTATTGCAATGTCTTAGTTTCTTAGCTCCAAGCCTTTTTCCCAATGGTAAATCTTTTTGTCCTGAATTTCCATGGTGCATACAGATTTTTGTGCTAAATGTTCGGGCGAATTACAGGTCTATACTTCATTTGGTGCCCTGAAGGTGATATAAATTTGATAGAGCTGGGGCTTATTGCACCAGCAGAAAAATCTACCCAATTACTTATAAGCTTAATGACCAACTTTCCAATCTCAGAGTCTGCTCATTAGGCTCTGCTTGTCTGAAAATGGAACTACTGTAACTTGTTGTGCAGATATCTACAAGCAGAAATCACTGTGTTGCAATCAGATGGGCAGAAATGAAGACATAGTGATTTCTGTCCTTTCTTCATTCTTTAACTTGTTAGAGTGGAATAAAGGGACATTAAGCAGTGAGGTGGATGTTTACCTGCTTGGTGTCTGCCCTGGACTTAGTTTTTAGTAATTAATCATGGTTTCAAGATGCTATAATGTCGACATTTACAAAAGCAATTTTGTTGGAAAATGCAGAATAGTTCCCAAAGCCCCTTGAGGCGAAATAAGAAGAAAAAGGAATCGACCGGGACTATGGCAGAGAAGAACCACAATCATTACAATCGTCTTCCCAAGTTTCTCCACCATGCTTGAGGTAGTAAATCAGAGAGCTGATCTGTGAAGAGGGAACTGGCTTTTTATTATGAGCACTTTGAAACACTCTCTGGATAAAAGCAGTGAAAGCTACACAGCTCAGCAACCCAGTGTCAGGCCTGATTCTCCTCTCTTGTCCACCAGTATAAATCAGAATCGCTCTGGGGAAGGATTTATACTGCAATTTTGTACATGTAGCAAAAACTGTGCATGCAGCAAAAACTGTGCATGCAAGGTAACAAGGATGCCATTTTTTTAGAGATCTTCCCATCTTAGTTTTATTTCAGTTTTGAGGAGCTAGAAACCTCATCAACCCTGAAAGAAATGAGACTGCATCTAAAGGACCATTGCATGTGTCACCTCTCTGGTCATGCATAAAGTTGTTGCAAAGCACTGGTTTATTTAATCCCGTGCCTTTTAGAGCTAACCTGGCAGTTTCCAAGTTTTCTTTTTGAGAACATTTATCATAATATCCATTTACCCACACTGTGAACCTTTGCATATCAAGAATCATGAATACCTTCATAAACGTGATCCTCACCTCTCCCACGCCGAATTCAGCTCTGTGCGCCACAGCCGTGCAGAAGCATCACCCTGTTGGCTGTAGAGGGACTGTTAAGGAGAAAGGAATGTGCAAACTCCTGTGCAACTCTGCTGGGATGCAAGTACCAGCTGCAGAAATAAAAAGCCTCACCGGCTGTTATGTCTTACAGGACAGCAGTATTGTTATCACCATGACATTGTGGTAGCTGCCAGTGGTGAGTCGGGCCAAACACTTGCACCAGAGGTTGTTTGTAACAAATACAGCTCTTACCCTGAAAGGCTGGCTTTTAAAAAGGCAGGACACGACAGTAGGTGGATGGCAAAGGTATAGAGAACAATGAAATCATAGGCTTTGTCCTTTCCAAGGAGTAACTGAGACAGATCTCACAGGCCCTCATCAGTTTGTCGCACCCAGAGCACAGCTGATGTGCTCCAGCGTTGTGGTGGAGGAGCTGCAGAGGAGCTCTGCCTCGCTGCCGCAGCTCGGCGTGAACAAATTCCCATCTCCAGCCCTTCAGGAACAACTCAGCAGTGTGGTCATTCAGCCTGGCCAGAGCCAGGCTGTGGTCCCCTGTGCTGCACAAAAACAAGTGAGAGCCCATTGCTTCCCCCACCATCAAAGAGCGGAACGTTCTTCTCTGCAGTGCAGTGCTTAAACACATAATAGTCTCCAAAATCCACATCAAATACATTATATCCCGAATAATTACTACAGTACCCGGTAATAGCTGCTTTGTCTAGAATGCTTAATGGAAAAAAACATTCAAGGCAAGAATGGAAAAAACCTTAAAAATTTAACAGCTGTTAAGGGTTTGATCCAATATTAATATGCACATCTGCCACTGGATTTAGTGAAACGAGGGAGATATGATCAGCAAAAGACGATGAGAAGATTAATTTTTAGTCTTTTCTGGTTTTCAGTGAGTTTAGAAGCACAGTACTTCAGCCTTTCTGGTGTCCCTCCAGTAACACTGCTTCCTGCACCACCTGAGAACCACCCTTCAGAAAACAGCCAGGTTTTCTCTTGGGCGTTCACATGTGGTGAGGCCAAAATTTCTCATCTCAATCTCCCTTTGGCATGTGGCTGCAAGCCTTTGGGTCTTCCACTCAGCAGAAAGACAAAACTTCAGCAGTTTTTACCTGGAGAAACTTTACTGAAGGGGAGCAAACGAACAGTGGTCACTCCTTGGATACAAAGAGCTGGTCCTGGGCTCCCTTCCGCTGGAAGGACACCAGCTCAGCAGCAACTCTGGGGGCAACTGGTCTGATGCTTTCCCTCCTCTTGCAGAGCAGACACTGACCTTGTGAAAAATGCATTAAAACAGTATTCAGAAAACGCATCTAGTAGCAAACACTGACAGAATTTCACACAAGTGAAATTGGGTAATCCTGCAGTCTGCTCAGATTTTGGGTTGATGAGTCCTTCCCTTTGACTCTCCATCGCCCACAGATTTCTGATTTCAGAAATACACTTGTTGGCACAGATGTCAGGATCCCTGTTAACAACCAGTACAGATTGGACCAGTGACGGGACCACAGGCACTGAGTGCTCACCTCTCGCTGCAGCACAGACCCACAGGGAAAACCTCCCTGGTGGGAGGGGAAGTCAAAGCAGGACAGGGACTGGGGACCTTCCCGCTGGAGGATACCTGCCAGTGCCAGGCATCTCCTTTTAGAGGAAAAAGTACTTGGTGTAAGCTCAGACAACTGAAAGCCTTTGTGTGTGTGTGTTTGTGCGTGTCGATAGCCGCTATCATCTTATTTAAAGGAGTGGGTTTTGAAATGACACGCTTGAAGAGCAGTATTCATCTGCGTCAGTTGTCTATCCCTCAACTTAAAAAATCTTTTCTCAGTACTTTTTCCAGACAAATCAGTTATTTTAGCATGAAGTGGAAGATAATACAAAACTAACACATATAAGACTAGCTGTAGATTGTGATCTCCGTTTCCCGTCGTGTTCAGAAGGAGGAGGGAGAGCGCATGGTTATTCCCACCCAGGTGAGGCCGGAGGGGACCCTGTGCTGCAAATACTCCTCCTGGACTGGGGCATGGGTAAGCCACCTCCCATCATGTTCCTGTAGGTTTCAGTGGGGCAGTAAGGGCCTCATAGCATCAAAAAATTTGATTTTTTTTATTTTTTTGCATTTTATGTATAGCACAAAATAAAACCAGCCAGTAAATGAAGCTAATGTAGAAGCAGGTGTGTGGGTGGACAATCTGGACTACCTACCTGACAGTGAAGTAGCAGTAAGAAGAGACATCTCTGTGACACCTTGCTTTAATCAGCTGAGCAGTGGGACAGTCTCTTTCTGTGCCAGCCAAAATCCCTGGTTACCTGGTTCATGGATGATGGTAAAGGTCCTCTTCAGTCAGCACATGAATCAAGATGTAAATGTCTCCTCAGAGCACGTGGGATTGCTTAGTTTTACTTTTATGTTTCTTATGTATGGGAGACAAACACCTTCTTTTGAATTTGCCTTTCTATAATTAATTATTAAGCAAAAACAATAACCTGGAAGAAAGTGATATACCCCTATTATCTCATTTGTTAATGTTGTTAAATTCTTGGCAAAGGGTATCTACCCACTTTCTGACAAGTATGTACTATAGCTAATTAACTCTGGGAAAACAGAGAGTATCCCACAGGCACCTGGCCTTCAACCTCACGTCTGATGCAATAATCTGGTTGGTCGTTTAAAAAATGTAAAGAAGTCCTAAGGTCCAGGTCGTCTGTCTGTATTCAGGAGAAGCTTCACTCTGAATAAGTGCTGAGCCAGGCCTGTGCACCATTTCAGGGGAGTTTGTTTTGGACTAGGTATGTTATTTCATAAAAATACCATTTTGACAACTTCCTCTAATCCTTTACACTGGTATTAAAAGTTTAGGACTGGCAAAGTCTGTCCTTTGAAAAAAATAAAATAAAGGGACCCATCTTCAGGGCAAAACACAATTTTAAGAACTCAGAATCTTCTTTTTGCTGGGATTTTAAAATTTCACCCCATTCCAAAATGTCACTTTTTCATTTAAATCACTACCTTGAGGGTTTACAAACCTGCAGATACAAATTTATTCCTTTTTAAACAGAGTGTAGAATTTGAATATACCACTTCACATTAGAGTATGTAACGGTTTAACGAGATGGCATAATCTACCCTTCTCTTTTATGAAAAAAAAAAAAAAAATATATAATTTTGAGCAGAATTACATTACTCCAAGCATCCTTTGTGCTCTACATATATTACTGTTATAATTTTCTTCCAGAGATATTAATCATTTTGAGAAATTTATCTTTTGGAAAGTACCAGTTACAGCAGACCAAAT
>NW_009648925.1:371088-461138 GCF_000708025.1 Charadrius vociferus | reverse complement strand
TTTATGCTGCATAATTTGCATGTCAACTGAGATTATCCTCATGATTTTCAGGCTACCCAGCTCATCTCAAGAAAGATAGTTTGCTGCTTGGTTCTTATTTAGCTGATGTCAAAGTTTTACTTTTTCACACTGTGCAGCAATTGAAGTAAGATGGTAAATGCTGACTTTAAAAGTCCATCACATGCAACTATGACAAAACTAACTTTGCATGGGATTAATTTTCACAACAAGTAAACAATCCTAGAAATAATTTTCATTTATGTTACAGAAGTTGCTTCATTGTAAATTGGAACCATACCATGCAGATCTGCTCACATTTTCCTCCTGTATTTACACCAGCTAGGGATGTATTACCCCACAATGATACGTGGCTGTAAAATGGTCTCAATAGGGTTTCTTTTGCCTTTGTTAGATTTTTTTTTTCTGCTCTCAAAAAGATCAATAACAAAGATAACTTTGTCATTTTTCTTTTTCTCCCCCAGCCTGCTCAGACAAAGGCCTGGAAGCGGAATCAGAGCTTTAAAACAACATCTAAAGAGCTACCATATCTATAGCCGGGTGAGATTTTACAGTGAAGTGTTTTCTGAGCAGCAAATGTCAGTTCGTAAACAGAAACACTCTGCAGCATTTTGCCAGATTCAGTGAAGTTTCGTTTAGGGAAAAAATAGCTCTTGCAGGGCTTCGCCGAGGAAGAACCCACAGCCAGAGCTGCGCTGCTGAGAGCTGAGCAAGATGGATGTGAAAGGAGAAAAGGACAAAATCAGATAACTCAAAAAAAGAAAAAAAAAAAACCAAGATAAATTTGTCTTCTGGAAAACAACAAAGAGGGGAGCATTGCTAAAATCCTGCAAGAAAGGGGCAAGATGAGGTGTCTATGGAAAGCGTAAGCATCAGGACACGCTGGGACATGGCCCTGCTCTTCTTCTGAGCCCCATTCCCCAAGGTGAGAAGACGAACAGGGGCAGGGTTCATATGGCCATAGAGAAGCGTTGTTTGATGTGAAAGCAGCAAGGCTTTGGCAGGAGAGTGCCAGGATATTACAAACTGCTTTACAAATGTACCTGCTGCAGGCACCGAGGTGGCCGTGGCTGCTCACATCCCCCCGTGGTTTGCCGAGGGGCTCAAGCGGGACCGAGGGAGAAGATCTCCACTATTTGTACAGAAAAATCAAACAAATGGTGCTATTTTCCTAGCCTCTCATGTTTTGATTCTTCCTGCCTATGTAATCACAAAGGAAAAGAAACCATAATAAAATATATGGAGAGATTGATCATGGGAGACCTGTTTCCTCTAATGCATTCTATATTACTTTGAGCAGTCTTCTTTCATATCACTCAAGTAATGCAATTATACCCATTTCCTTACGAACATACACCTAATAATATTATTTTGGTATCTTTGTAGCTGAGGCTCTTACAGGATCAAAAAGAACTTAAGCGCAATTAGGTTAAATAGAACTTGGAGCACCAAAACAGCAAAGTGCAGCGAAAATGCAAACAAATACAGGACAGATCTGGATGTGCTGCTCTGCACTGAATCCAAAATTCGTATGATAAGATGCTGCTCAGGATCACTGAACATTAGTGCCTCAGACCCTGTTGAGCCTTGAAGAAGGGAAGACTTATTCAGCCTAATTTTTTTAGTTATTCTATTTTACCATTAGTCACATCAACGAGTAAAATTTGCTTCTCAGCCTTTCCACTCTAATAACAAATGAGAGGCCATCTTGCAAATTAGAAACAGTTCTAATTACACTAAAAAGGTAAATGTTAACTAAGAAAAAACACAGTTCTGTAGGGTTTGGGTTTTTTTTTAACCTTGGATTAAAACTATTAAAATTTTAAAATATCCAGTTATGCTCTAACCATAATTAAAATATAATAAAATAATAATAAATATAAAAATATAATAAAATTATATCAATGAAAGCTCAGCTATTTCTCTTTATCACCCTTTTCTGGTACTTTGCCAGCAACATGGAAACCTGTCACTATCAGCCTTTGAATGTTTCTGAGAGTTTATAATGGTCTTGATTAATGTGCTGATACATTATAAGCCCTGGGAGATTCTAGACTTAATCATAAATAGCTTAGGGAAGGTATTTTGAAATCCTGATTTTATTCTTTTAAAGAACACATGCTTTTTTTGAAGTCTACATTACTTCCTATAATAGACGCAGTATAATCTTATACTTACAGGCTTCTAATATACTACAAGATATTTCAGAAGTCATTTCTTGTTTTGAGTCCACTTTATAAAGAATTTGCATATCTTTTAAGTATCTGAGTTTCTTCTGGCCCAAACACAAAAGAATCTCTAGAGCCACAAATCTCAGAAAGTGTATAATGAATAAATGGAAAGCACTTTGCATACTAATACAATCCTATTCTTACATTTTGTCTTATGAAAAGGCAACTATTTATTGCAACCAGTTTTGGCACATGTTGGTAACTGCAGCGAATAGATGCATTGTCAGCGCTGCACAAAAGAAAGCTTATCAAGCCCTGCTTTGTTCTGAATTACTTACGTAATGCAAAACCTGAAAAGCTTTCAGAAAACTGCCAAAGAACCACAATTTACCTAAGTGGAAATCCATCTTCCTTTTTTTCCCTGTTGCTTCTGTTCTATAATTACATCCTTAACACTGTAATACCCATTTAAGAGAACAGAAAAGGAATGATAGGACAATCTATTACATGTGAAAAATACTGCCTGGGGAAAATAAGCAATAAGCAACCTGGAAAGTGATGCTCTGAACATACGAGTGTCTTTAATACTAATGTGTATGTATTTCAGTTGCTGCCTTATTCTTTAAGTGCTCTCACTCTGAAACTCCTGGGGTCAGTAGGAAGTTCCTCAGCGAACACAATGTAGACTAAATTAAGGGCAAAATCTCTCCATATTCTTTGCACATCAGTGCGGTAAAGAGACTAAAAGATCAGCTGAAACTCTCCATTAAAATAACATTTCTAGGAAACATTTTTCACTAAGCAGAAATACCACTGAAAATTTATATTCTCAAAATTTCCATATAAATGAAACCAAAATATCACCTGCCCTGTTCTCAAGAATCTGTTGCTAGTCATAAATATGTGTTTTGAGAAAATGCTTAATAAAGTAAAAGCACAATGAAGCTTCCTAAAACTTCTTGCAAAAACAACTGTACGAAAGATGAAAATGACCCTGAAAATTCAAAGCAAAGGCAGAAAAGCACTGACCATGGAGTGAAAGGGATTCCAGAGGTGTAAGGTGTTTGTCTAACCTGGTATCTCCAGTGACGGAAAGTCCAGAGGTGCATTTTTACTGTTAACTACGCTCAGCATTACGGAGTTCTTTTAAAGCCAAACCAAAATCTCACTTGCTGAAAATTAATCCCCTTATTTCTTACACTTTTCTAAGTGGACATGGAGAGTAATTTATTACCCTCTCTTTGCAATAACTCTAGCATGGCTCTAATTATACCACATATGCTTTTTGATGGTTATAATTTCAACTAAATCAGGTAATTGGAAGGTTAACTACTGACTGAAAATTACCACAGCTTAAATAAAATATAGATAATGAGTTCCACTCCTAAAAATTATACTTATAAAATATGAAGCTGTGTTAAGGAATTCTTTAGCTTAATTAATTATCAAGAAGGATAATCACAGTGAATTTACTTTGCAATTGCAGTATTATTCCCATGTATTTACAGTTGGGTGATTCAGAATTAGCGGGATACAAGGCAACAAATGATTCGAAATAAAATAAACATGGTTATGAAAAAAGGCTGTAATAACAGTTCCTGAACTTGTAACTACTCCGTGAAAATGGAAGTAATGCTTAGTTTGCATATGTAGATGGCTATTATGATTTTGAGTAAGAAAACTACTTAAGCACATTGATTAAAATGAGGCTGGTGCTTAATTACTTCCCTGGGCTGTGCATATCTGTAAAAATCACTTTCTCTCTTTTCTGAGTGGAAAGCAGCAATAAATTCATAAAGTCTGAATATTGAGAGTCTTTGGGGGCTGGAAGGTAACAAAATACCTGCCTCTAACTCACCGCCTGGCTTCAGGCTGGCTTCCCAGCCTCACCAGTTGGCAGCTCAGCCTCCAGTTTAGCCACGGTACTCAGACCTCCTTCTGCACCTGTGGGTGACCAGGGCCACACACTCCCACGGCTGTGTCTTCACCTCCCCAGCACATCCAGGACTGGCACCATCTCCAGGATACAGGAAGGTAGATGTGCTCAGCTGGAAAAGCACTCAGCTAGAAATTCCCCAGGCAGCCATTCGCCCACCACCTTGGCACCTCCAGTACCCAACCCCAGGCCAGTCACAGGCTCAGGCGGGTTTCAGCAGCCCAGGGGTCAGGAAAAGCTCCATGTATTGCTAAATCAGCAGGACCACCGTGGCCTGGGAAGTTTCTTCCAAGTGAGGCTGTGCTACAGGAGGTTGGTGGTGAGGTGCAGGTTCTCATCCATAGGGTTCTTGCTCAGCCACCTGTTGTGTGTATGGCCATAACGCCAACATCTACTGATTTATTCAAAAAGGTGCAGATAGCTGCAGCAACTACCCGGACGTTTAGCCACGCTGCTTAGCCACCATCTACCTGTGTATTTCACACCGTCCCTGGAAGAGGAGGAATTATTCCTCTCTGAAGCCTACCTCTGGCTGTGCACTGCACTCACAGCTTCTGCGTAGGAGATATTGCTCTGCACCGCGGCTGCTGCAGGACTGAAACCCTGCAAAAGGATCAAGTCTTGCCTTTTCTTCTTCAACCTCTCTAGTTCTCACAGATCCCTGGGGAAAAAAAAAAAACAAACAGTGTTTGGAGCTCCAGGGAGAGCAACTGTTTAAATCTAGTCTGGAAAGTGCTGATGCCTATCTAAATCAGGTTACGAAATCCAGACTTTTCAAGATACATTTTGTCTTGTTAAAAAGCCATTCATTTATTATTGTCCCATTAGTGCATTGGGAAAACAAATTGAATTGACTTTTGGCAATTACCTTAGATCTTTTAAGTAGGATGAACTAAAATGCATAGTGTCAAAGGGTGATTTGCCATTTGAGCATCAAAAATGAAAAAAGGACAACAGAGATAAAATTTACTCAAATTCCTCACTAACTGAAAGCAAGAAGTGACATGGCTTTGGGGATTGATAAAAGAGAAAGCAGTAATGAGGAATTCAAGAATCAGGGCTAGACTTTAGTGATCAGCCCTGACTGCCACAGACTTACAATATACGTTTTATGTAGTTCTGTCAAAATCAAGGTCACATTAAAGAAAAATTCTTCAGGTTGTTATTCCCATGATAAAGGTCTGTAATTGGCCTTTAGAAGTACTGTCTGTAAATGTATTATCCTTATCTATTTCTATTGTTATAGCACATTAGGCCAATACTCAGAGTATATTTTCAGTATGAGATATTATTTAAGAGGATTAAGAGGTTTTTGTACAAATATAAATATATAATTTATATGCACATGTATGTATGCATACATACCTATAGCTGAATACAGATTGTTTCAAGGCAAAATAAGACAACATTATTTTACAAGCAGAGACTGGGAGGGAATATAAAAAGGATCCAAGAATGTGAGAAGAAATGTATTCCAGAAATTTAGCTGCTTAAATGTATATGTATTGCTGAGGAGGAGAAAAAAAAAAAAAAAATGTGGGGGAATAGTTTTCATCTAAAGGCTTAATCTTTCTTTCCATTATATTAAAATGCATTGATTTCGACAGTCCAGGATAATAAGCATTAAAGAATCAACAACATTTAGATGGGACAACTACATTCGGAGAAATAGTTAATTTCTGTACATGTCTAAACCGCAAGGCGAAGAGTTACACAAGCAAAATGCCTGGCTTCAGCCTATGCCCCAAAGAACTGAAGCTCACCATTGATTTGCTGCCTGGGCTGCATTCCTTCTTGGCCTGCTGACCCATCTTCTACATATATCACCATATGCTTTGTGTAAGAAGTCAATATTTAGCTTAAGGGTTTGCACAGACCAACTCAAAAAGACATAATAAAGGCTGACAGACTCCTATGTATAAAGAACTTTCTATAGAAATGCCAGGTGACAGATTTCATTTTTGTCTCTTACATACAAGAAAAATATTTATTCTGCTTAAGGCTTGTGCAACATCTTTGATACCAACTTCATTTGTGTTATGCCTGCTGATGTGGGAGAGAATCTGACCTTACTGGAAGACAGAATTGTCTCCTAGCCCCAAGACACAATAGGAATATTTCTTTTGACCTCCCTGGCCATAGATCAGGCTCAGAGCTTTCTTTGTTGCAGTACAATAAAAGGTGACTCTCTCTGGGCTTTCTTTGTGATTAAGGTGTGATGGTATCGCGCTGGCTGGCACCAGTTTTTTTCCGTATTTAGTGTTGCAACACAGCTATATTGGGCAGAGGAAAAATTACGGATTGCCTCACGGGCATGGTAAAAAGCAAAAAACCCTGAAGCTTTTTGGCACCTATAGAGGGTAATTATTCCTTGTACATCCCCCCAAAAGAGGAAAGTGAGGGCTGAAGCTGGAAATTTCTGCATTCCCTTCCACTTGTCTCCCTCCTCTCTTTAGATCTGAGCTCAGTCTGGTTGCAGTCACTGCGATTTACTTGTTGCCACCTTTCCACAGGCAGAACGAGGGCTACGTTCCTCATGGATATTTGGAAGCAGTACCCCCTCTTTCATTTCAAGATCCGTGCTCACATACTGGGATGCCTATTACTGCTACATTGGGATGAATCTTTAATACATGGCTAGTTTAGGTTTGCTTTTTCTTTGCACAGCCTCAGATAGATTCAGCTCTGCTTTGCATTTGCTTTCACTGGAAGAAATCCTGGCACAGAGCTTTCATGGCAGGAACCATACCGCGAGAAGAGGCTGGGCTGGCAGAAGTAAGGGTCTGCTTCTGCCAAGGGAGTAATGGGGGCCAGAGCTTCTCACAGATAAATATGTCTAAGGAATTTAAGACCTGATAGGACCATAAAACCACCAAAGATCACCTCTGTGAGCCTAACCATTACATACCAGCTGCATATTGAGCACAATAACTTGCTTTTGGTCAAAGCATAACCTGTTCTTGTTTCATGTACATCCTCCTGGGAGTTATCCAGTTGTCATCTAAAGAGAAAAAGGGCTCTGGTACACAGTGCTGCTTGTAATAGCTTGTTCTGATGGTTAATTCCCTCCATACACACAAAATTATTTGCCTCTTCTCTCCCTCCATCTCTGCAAACACCCCCAAAAAATGACCCTCGTGTCTAATTCAAGGTTTTCATCTTTGCCTAATGTCCAGTTTATGTTTCTTCTATAAATGTAGATTCTTTTTCTGCCTTTCACTACCAGGTTAAGGGTAGTCAGTACGACAGATTGGGTTCTTTTGTCTCTCGCTACCAGACATCGCAAATAATGTCTTTGTGGCTCTTCTGTGCCACCTCTCCATTTTTCAGCAGCGTTTAAAAAATGTGTGCTGTATGCAGAAGTGTGTGCAGTTCATACT
Source organism: Charadrius vociferus (assembly GCF_000708025.1). NCBI lineage: Eukaryota > Metazoa > Chordata > Aves > Charadriiformes > Charadriidae > Charadrius > Charadrius vociferus. Next base: position 453,633 of record NW_009648925.1, on the reverse strand, counting down.
AAAAATTGAACCGCTTTAGACAGAGAAAGGCTATGACCAGGCCGGGCGTCAGATGCTGGGATTCATTGCAATCTCCCAGCTGCCTTTAAAAATGTGAGTACTCATCTTCCCCCATGTAAAACCAGCAGGGCTCTGCAAGAACGGGAGGACAGCTTGGAGACACTCTTACATGGCATGGCATCGCACAGACATAAACAAGGATTACTTATGTCTCCCTACAGTTCTGGAAATCAAGACACAAAACCTGGCAATGCTTCCTCTCCTCTCCTCTCCTCTCCTCTCCTCTCCTCTCCTCTCCTCTCCTCTCCTCTCCTCTCCTCTCCTCTCCTCTCCCCTCCCCTCCCCTCCCCTCCCCTTCTTTTTTCTACAATTTAGCTCATGGTTGAGATGTCCAAGATCCAAAAATCTGGAATTTCTCTTCCTATTTTCCCCAAGGAGTTGATCTGTCAGACCGTCCCCAGCATGAATGACCTCAACATAAAGAACATCTCTGACCACAACATTCAGAAAAGCCACACTTAGGAAGAAGATCAGTGTTTTGAGCACTCATCCAGGACATGGGAGACTGAGTTTCCTCAATTCATAAGACACATAATACCAGGAGAAAGACAAGAACCTTCTCTCAGCCTGCATGTTTCATTATTGCTAGCTCATCTTGATGGCTCTGGAACCCATGCTGAGGAGTTTAGTTCCTCTCATCCACTATCCAGAGTGTACAGCTACTTAAAACTGGTTTCTGTGTTCAACTCTGAGAGATAAATACCTAGAAAATGGATGCTGCAACTGTCACTGCATCAGCAGGTAAATCTATTGGGAAGATAGACCTAAGTGCAATGATAGAAAGTAATTTCTCGTTTTGCAAAAGCAGAAACCAAACTTTAAATCCTGATATGCATTAAATTTTTCTGCATGTAAAATCAATCATCTTAATCAATGAATATTGTTTGGCTCACCAAATGGTAAAAGAGCAGAGGAAAGCATACCATCTTCTAAAACTAAAAAGTGTGCCAGAACAAGTACAGCCTCTTCTCTAGATCATTTCTGGGGTAGAATAAGCTTAGCACTGTCACTAACACAGTCTGTGAAGTACTTTTTTTCATGCAATGCACCAAAACACATATTTAAAGATGGAAATGAGTCTCTGTACACCCCACTGAATGAAGGACTCAACACTGTCATTGAATATTTGACTCCAAAAGTGACACGAGCGGTCTTTGTTTGGTTGTTGGACTTGATTTCATCAGGATGGTTTTTGCCCGGAATTGCATTGTTCAGACTCATCACTACCTGCACATTGCCAATTCCATACACAGCTCAGGACCCAATCTAAATTAGTCATCATTAGTGCGCTCACCTAATACCAACTGTCTTGCTCTGGGTTTAAGCAATATGCAGAAAACAGACTGGCCGTACTGCATTTTGAAGGGACTGTGCTGCCAATTCCCCTCAGATTTCTTCATCTACCTGAACTTCATTTTTAGTGCATCAAAAGTTCTTTCAATTACAGATTTAGAAGATGATGTGCTGCATTTTAATTATAATCTTCTGGAGTCTGAGGGCTAGGAACAAGAGGCTTTCTTGACTTCGGTTGTACCTTAAGGGAATGAAGCGCTGTCAGCTAAAAAGGAAAAAAAAATGTGATTTCAGTTTTATTAAAATTGTTCCTAAAGGGATACATTCTGCTCTCAGAATAACTGAATTGATCTACAAAGAGGTGCTCTGCATTCACAGTGGTAGTACCGAAAGAAGGACTTAGCCTATGGGCTGTACTACGAGATATTTGAATTTTGGAAATACCATAAGGACCAAGGGAGCCAATAGTTCTGCTTTGATGATATTTCATCCTCAGACACACAAATTACTTTTATTCTGGTTTAAATCCGCTTCTGTGTTTGCATGCCTGAACAGATGACATTTTCTCCACTTCCCATATCTTCAATTGTTCCCAGAAAGAAGGTGGCAAGGAATAACATAAAAGATATCCCAATATCACAGTCTAAGATAGATATAATGGTAAGGTATAATGGTAAGGAGGTAGCAGCTGGTTATTTTCTCAAGAAATCCCTTGAGACAACCCTTGAACAACTGGATTTTTTTTCCTTCTTGCATCTTTCTTAAATGTAGGCTACAGTATCATATTCAGCTATGTCTCAAGTCATTCATCGTTTAAGTTTAGGATTAAGCACGAAGAGACGCTATGAGAAGAACTTAAGTTATCATTTGCTCTCTTGACTAACAATTCAGTTGCTTTTCTCCATTATATCGGTCCAGTGAAGGCTTTTGCCTCAGAAACAGAAAATGTCATGCTCCAGCTTTTGAACACTTTTATCCTGGGACGTCCTTTTGAATTCTGGAAGTCAGGCTGATGTAGAAGCAATGGCAGTACTTTTATTCATAATGAATTGCACCTCACTTCACAAGCAGTCCCTTGGGGACCACAAGGCTCCTCCTGACTCACTGGGGAAGAGAATGCAACTGCATCTTCCTCTTACTGAACGCCTACCACCTCCTGTTGCCATTCATAAATCCATGATGATCTATTTGGGATTACAGCTGGGTTTTTTATGGACAAAATGTTGTTCCCTGTCTTAATCTGGTGCTCCATGCTATTAGGCAACTTATCGCATCCCTTGTCACACGGAGTGTTTCCCAACGCCTATATCAAATTGTCCAGGGAATACTGACATAAATTTAGATAAGTATATATGGCTTCCTACGGTTATCAAATTCAGTTACTCTCCAAAAGTCTCTTGGGATTTGAACAAGGAAAGAACACAAACCAGAAAGAGAGATTATAAATTATTATCCTCCTTGTTTTAAAATAATAAAATTTACTCTCTTTTTTTTAAAGCAATTTCTCTAACTCTTGCTGTAGAACAGAATTTCCATCTTAGAAATGTCTATTTTCCCATGCCTGCCATGCCCTTTTCAATCTCTGCCAAGTCTTTTTCCTGTTAACATATTAAAAAAGAAAGAAGAAAAAATAAGAAAGACAGACTACACATAATAAAGTTTTCTCTACAGAGGTAAAAGCACCAAATATCTGTAAAAAAAATGCAGGTAAATAAAGATAAACGGTGGCTTGGGACCTCTCCAACTGGATGATTCATCATCTGGCTGCTTCTCCGAGATATATTTGATGCTAACAACATTTATGCAATATACCCAGGCTCGGGCATGACACTGCCTGCCACGAAAGAATAAACAACCTCCTGCTCTACTTGAGAACTCTATCTAAGCTGCACTATTATCTGCTATTACTACATTAAATTGGCATAAAATTAGTCCTTTTCAATATGATTATACATCAGCCTCAATAACTTATTTTTGCCTATGTAAAATTCTAGCATTTCCTAATCTTTTAACTGTACCTGTCCTAGGATTTTTTTATATTATTCATGCAATCCATTGCATGGTCTTTAGTAAGGGACCACAACAAAGAATGAGGACCATATCAAGCGCTGGGAATACAATCTGAATTAACATTTCCTCATTTATGACATTGATGAGTCAAGTGTAAACAGCAGCTGACAAAAAAACAGAAATATCTAAAAAGTACACTAAAAGGGATTGATCCAACATAGTCCACCAGCTACAGACATGGGTTTTAGTGCCTTTCTTGAGTGATGTAAGATTATATGCAAGGATGGTTCAAACAATTCATGCCATCTTGATGATATTAGATAGCTAGAATGGGATTTTCATGAATGCAAGTTCAGGATTGGGCATCTGCATAACTTTTCATGTCAGTGATACATTGGAATGGTCCTCCTGGGCCAGACCAAAAAGCTGTAAAGTTCAGTATTCTGTTGCTGAGAACTGCCTTTTCATACATATTCTTTTAGCACACGTGAAAAATTAAAAGTTAAGTTTATCACCTATCTAAAGCTGCTTGACATTCACTTTGTGCTTAAGTATTGCTGTGAAAAATGCCAAACCTAACTACTATTGCTGTGTAACTGCAGTAACGAGGAAATTGAGAGACAGAAAAACAGTTTAAACACTAAAGAACAGGATATCATAGTCCACCATAATGTTAATGAAGGTCTATAGATGCAGAGGTGGTATTGTATGGAGGAGGATGCACAGATTGGGAAGCATACAAACACAGCATAATGGAGATATAGCACGGACTGAACACATGGTGTTGTCAATGACTGGAGCCATATGGAAAAGGAATTACCCACCAAAAAAATGATAAAAAATAATAACCAGTAAGAACATATATGAAACAATATATAAGAAACTGGTTAAATCTACCTGAAATGAAAATCCAGTTTGAACTCTTTACACGCAGCCATGTCAGGAACACTGTGCTGAGGGATCAGTTGGACTTTTGCCATACTCTGAACGAATAAGTATTATACACATATACATGTCATATTGGCCATGTAATACAGAGCTGTGAATAAAAAAAACCCTCCAGATTAGTTTGGTTAAGAGTTTAAACCTGGTTCCTGGATGAAAAAAAAAATGACCTTGGAGCATCAGAGAGACCCTGAAGGGGCTGGGGAACGTGGGCCAGGACCCCTCACCGGCTGCGGCCCCTGGCGGGTCTCAGCCTGCAACAGCCGCGGGGTGAGCACGAGTCGCAGGCTTTCTGCAGCGTGAAGGTGTCTGAGCAAGAACCGCTCCTGCGTATACTGCCCAACTGTTAACCTGAAAATTGGCCGATAACTCGGTCAGTACCAGGACAGGCCACGTGGACAGGCGATGAGCACACGGAAATATCTCTGCAAGGTGAATAGCAATTGCAAGCCAAAAATTCATAAGCTGTTTGATATGAAGATCCCAGCTGCTGAACAATTTCCCTGCCCAGCAGGACAGAGATCAGCCAGAACAGCACTGCCTTCCCGCTTTCCTATTAACTTTAACCGATGTGCAAACAGCAGCACAGTGGATCGAAGTTTTCCAACATATTTAGTAAAGGGGAAGAAAAGTTGCTGGATCATTTCATCTGTGTAACAAAGTACAGCTGTTAATGTTGTGTAGTTCACAGTGCTTTGCTTTCAACACTTGATGAAATGCTGCTATCACAATTATTTTTACTTTTACACAATTATTATTACTTTCCCCCTTTGGTTTCTAACTCCATCTTAGAATTCTGACAAATCTGTAGTTTTCCCCAAATGTCTTTCCTGTCCAGGTAAGGTTTAGCTCAGGAAGTGGATCAGAAAGTCATCCTTGGGCCCCAAGACTGGTCTTCAGTTATCACATAAATGCACACCCTATAATCCCCTTTCATACACTAATCAAAGTCTGTTTTTAAACTAGTCCAAGCTCTCCTTGCTCATATTGGCTGTCCCACAGCCCCACTTTTAATGGGTAGCAAGTTTCGTCTCATTCTGGCTTTGTACAGACTGAAACAGCTTATTTTTTAGATAATAGCAACTCTGATTTTTGCACAATGAATTTAAATTTGAACTTTGCCCTTCACATTTAAAAAAAAAAACAAATTGCATATTTGACTGCATTTTTTAGATAATAGCAACTCTGATTTTTGCACAATGAATTTAAATTTGAACTTTGCCCTTCACATTTAAAAAAAACAAATTGCATATTTGACTGCTTTATCATCATATTAGCTATATCTCTGCAGCACGCAGCAATAAATGTGGGGTTTTTTTCTGCCCAATCACTGAACCCAGCAGTATACAAGCTGTTTCCAATCAAAAATTACATTTTCCCTTTTCCCAGACGACACATCTGGTCTCACTATCAGCCCCACAGAAACTACAGCAATGCCCCACAGGAGCCTCTGTGGTGCTTTAAACAAGATCACAGACAACCTCTGAACACAACACAATAAAATACAACATTTCCTGGAGAGTGGGAAAAAGTGTCTCATTTGATGAGAAGATGAATGGGCTTGAGTAAACATTGAACATATTGTGACTAAAAACTCACAGCCTGGTAGAAGCGCAGCTCTTGTCTCTTCAGCTCATGAAAATGATGTTTGCAGGTGGTGGCAACGTGACCTGCCTGGGATGCTGTGGGACCTGACCCCACACCTTCTCCCAGTCACCCTCAGACCAGGCACACCATGTGACGGAAACCGGGGTACCCAACTTGGAGATCACTTCTGGTGTACTCTGGTGGTTTCCCAGACTGCGCAGGACTGAGAGACTCGCCAAGGAAATCCTTTCTCTCCCACAGCACAGATAAGCCAAACCTATCACAGGAAAAAAAAAATCCAGATCATTATGGCTTTGAGGCAAGCAGAAGAAATCCTTTTAAGAGCAGAGTCCTGTTTCAGTCATCTTTCATCCCAGCTTGACGGCTCCTCACAGTGCTCCCAGCCCGACCAGCAGCTCTAATTGAAGTCTGAGAAAGCATCAGACTTTGTGTAACAACACCCTGCTTTTATGGCAGGAATATTTTGTCGCTGCTCCAAGACTTTGTACAACAAAACTTTTCAATGCTGTAATGTTTTGGAACTTTTGCATGACAAACTTGCCAAGGAATGCAACTTTAACTGGTTTAGAGACAGGAGACTCAGTCCTCAGCAGGTGTGGATAGGATCAAGCCTATCAACTGATATTCATACTCTTCAAAATTTACCCAAAGAAGGAAATAATTTTACTTCCGCATATGGATAGAATATATCATTTCATTACAAATTATAGCATTGCCTGAAATACTTTACTTTTAACAATTTGATAAAGCCCACAAGGTGGGATCTCAAGCATTTGCTGGTCAAATATCATCAGATAATATTGTATTACTGTATTCTCTCTCCCACCAGCTTCCTTATAATCTGTTTATAATTTTCATAGAAACACGATTTGGTTTTCTTTAAACTTGTTTATTCCAAACAAGTCGTCTTTTTGGGCTTCTAAAGAATCTATCCTCTGAATTTGAAAAAATATTCTTCGAGTCACACTTCCTAATGTTCCTAAAGCTGCTTTTTAGCCATTTTCTTTTCAGTCACCACCTCTGTCTTCATTTGGTCTGACTGGGTTTCCTGTTAAAGCCGTCAGTTCTAATGAGCATCCTTCCATCTCATTTTGTTGGGTATCAGCACATTCAAATTGAGCTCTTTGTGAACTGCCGTGTGCTAACTCCTGTCTGTTTCGGTTGGCATCAAAGCCTGAGCATTTTCTAGTCTCCGCTAGTTTGGTTACTCAGCCTTTTCGATGCTTTGGTCTGAAAGACACATAGATTTGTGACTGCCCCCAAGTACAAAAATTTTCAAGGTCAATCTCTAATTTAGAAAGGGACAGGAAGGAAAGAAGGAGAAGATAAAAGTAGCTGCAAGCAAGTCTTACAATCATAGAATGATTTGGGTTGGAAGGGACCGTAAAGATCATCGAGTTCCAACCCCCCTGCCAACTAGACCAGGTTGCTCAAAGACCCATCCAGCCTCCAGGAATGGGACATCCACAACTTCTCCAGGCAGCCTATTCCAGTGTCTCGCCACCCTCAGAGTAAAGAATTTCTGCCTAATATCTAATCTAAATTTACCCTCTTCCAGTATAAAACCATTACCCTTCATCCTGTTACCACACTCCTTGGTAAAGAGTGCCTCCCCATCTTTCCTGTAGCCCCCCTTTAGGTACTGGAAGGCTGCTATACGGTCTCCCCTGGAGCCTTTTCTTCTCCAGTCTGGACAACCCCAACTCTCTCAATGTATCTTCGTAGGAGAAGTGCTCCAGCCATCTGATCATCTTCATGGCCCTCCTCTGGACCTGCTCCAGTGCGTCCATGTCCTTCTTATGTTGGGGGCTCCAAAGCTGGACGCAGTACTCCAGGTGGGTAGAGGGGCAGAATCACCTCCCTCAGCCTGATGGCCACACTTCTTTTGATGCAGCCCAGGATGCAGTTGGCTTTCTGGGCTGCAAGAGCACATTGCCAGGTCATGTTGAGCTTCTCATCAACCAACACCCCCAACTCTTCTCCTCAGGGCTTCTCTCAATCCATTCTCCACTGCGACTGTGTTTATGCCCTCACCCACATGCAGGACCTTGCACTTGGCCTTGTTGAATTTCATGAAGTTTGCACGGACCCCCTCTCACTCCTGTCAAGGTCCCTGTGGATGACATCCCATCCCTACAGCATGTTGACTACACCATACAGCCTGGTGTTATCAGCAAAATTGCTGAGGCTGCCCTCAATCCCATTGTCCCCATTGCTGACAAGGATGTTAAACAGCACTGTTTCCAGTACTGACCCCTGAGGAATACCACTTCATCACTGGTCACCACTTGGACATCAAGCCTTTGACTACAACTTTTTGAGTGCGATCATCCAGCCAATTCCTTATCCACCAAGTGGTCCATCTGTCAAATCCACGTCTTTCCAATTTAGCGACCAGGGTGTCGTGTGGGCTAGCGTCAAATGCTTTGCACAAGTCCAGGTAGACAATCTTCCAAAGCCTCAGCTTATTTCCTTTATTAGTCTACGAGGCACCACTTATATGTTGTGAGAAGGTGTAAGAAATATTTTGCAGCTATCACATCTTTGTAAGTAAAAGCCCAAGATGCTGGAGTCACATCTCCCGCTCAGCTGCAGGAAACTCCTCAAACAGCTGTACTCACGTGTACCAACGGATGGTTTCTCTTCCATGTCTACCTCTTCCTCCTCTGAAATTAAAGTATTTTGTTCAGTGGAGCTTGAATAGTAGCGTTTCATTGCAATGGACACATGTCTGTTTCCAAATTAATAATTCAATATTCCCTGTTAATTCTCTAAAGGACGTAAACCCTCCAATAGGCGTTGGCTATAAAATGTAGCTAAGGCGCTGTGCTCGTGTGTCATTACAGCATGAGCCAGCAGTCACTGAATGAGTGTTGACACTGGTTCTGAGTCCTTTCATGTTTTATCATTAAAACTAACTCAGGTTTCTTATCCCAAAACAAGTAATTAGGGAAAGCAACCATTTCTGATTTATTTTCCTTAACCTTGGGAATGAGAACAACATTTCTCTTTTTCCTTAAACAATTAACTTTTTCTCTGCAAGATCATTACTATACTCCGTATAAAATCTATGGCTGTTCCTAGGTACCCCTTAATGTTTTCTGAACCCAGTCTATATGTACATTAGACACTTGGGATTCATAACCGGTGTAAATCTACAGCCATTAAAAATGCAAGGTCGTTTTGAAGATGGAAAAAATCAGGCAAGCATCTTTCAAATCTGTACCTAGTTCTTTCCACTCCTCATTAAATTTCAATTGGTGAAATCTATTGGTCTTCCTTAACCTTTTATCAGGGGGGACTATACCATACACAGACCATCTGGTGGTGAGTAGCGGGTTAGCCACAGCGGGCTTTTAAGGGTTCATAACAAACTAGCCTAATATTGCCCAACAGCTGTCAGTTCTGTCTATGAAAGGCAAGCTTACATTCATATGATCATATTCCTTAGACTGACCCTTTCAAACAACTTGTATAATAGCCCAAAAGTGTTGGGAGGATTTTCTAGAAGAATCAATTATAAGCAGGTGCCCTGTGAGAGCGAATGAACTCAGTTCTTCATAAGGTAAATCATAATATCTTTTCCCTGGCAAGTGCTGTTTTTCATCATGCGAGCATCTATTGCTTACTTCAGAAACTCCAGGGTGATAAAGCTGTCTGGGGCAGATTCACCTCATCGTCACAAAGCACGAAACAGGTAGTTCAACCAAAGATGTTAGGTGATGTTATGGAGCCCAGCTCTAAAGAAGAACATCTTTAATGTTAACGAGCCGACCTTTGAAAAATATCATTCATCACATCAATCAACAAAAACACTAAAATGTTTCAGGTATTCCTGATAATTAAAATGATTACATCTGATAGATGAAATTAGCAATCAAAGAAGTGGTAAATTCAATGTCACAGATCTAGCATACAGGACGCATATATTTCACAGCATTATTTTAAGTGTTCCTCCATTTTCCATTTATAAGCTATTATGTGAATAACCGTTGTTTTTGTCATCATATTTTATGGTTTGTAGAGATAAAAGCTTCACTACTACTTTACTTACTGACTCCTAAGGACATACATCTTTATATGCGGTTTGTGAGGCAGAAAGGCCTGAATACTCAGAGATGGAGTTATGTTAGCTTTAAAAATATTTATAGCATCCTTTCTTCTTTTAAATTACACCCGTCAGTCAAAAACAGCACTCACTGAAGAAGCCTCAATCCAAAACCTGTGCAGTTTGAACTAATTTCTGTATTTCTGCAAAAGAACACAGATTGTTTGTTTTGCCTGCAGAGCAACTGATGACCTTGTATTGATCACATACATTTTCTTTATTTGACTACTACTTTTGTATTTTTCTTCCAGACACCAGCATACTTTACAGATAGGCATAGGATATTACCCATCCCGTTTCACACTAGAAAATCCAAGCTCCAGGTGGCAGAAGTGACCCAAGTCACCACCAATGCCAATGGAGCCATGTGGCAAGCCTGCTGGCAGAGCCTGGGAGACACTAGCACCATCACATCAGCCACTCTCCAGGACGTGTGGCAAAGATCCCTGACTCCCTCCTTGAAGTAGCTCAGCCATTTATCCCACAGAAAAATTTTGCACCGGGTATCATGTGAGAAAGATGGTTCTTTCGAGCCATCGCATGATACATAATGCAGTAAACTGGTTCTGGTGTGCAAAAGGGTTCGGTTTGTGTTCTTATCAGAAGGCTAAGTTATGCCATCTCAGCAAATTTTAATATTTATACCTTTGCCACGGTGCCTATCAATGCTATCAACCCTCAACCAATCATCCTTGCAAATAGTAAAAGCCACAATGTACTCTTTAACATACTGCAGAGTGACTTAGATTTGACAGTAGAACACTATAAAAGATATAACCCACTTCTAAAATCTGAGCTGATAGGCAAATACCAATGATCCTTTCACCCTAACGTACCTAAGGGCTGCACTGATATTTCTGGTATCCCCAAAGGTGCAGTGGCCACGTGCTGTATTGTTTTACCTGTATTGACTGGCTCTGTGGTGGCTTTTCCTTTGCTACAGAAGAAGTCATGTGTGGTCAGCACATACATGAACCTGTTTTGATCACTAAAACAACTTTATGCATGGCACAGGTACAGCAGTTAAATTTTCAGATGGCAGCTTTTTGCCTACCCTTGGAGAACAGCTTTGCAAGATGACTATAAACAACTGCTTTTGCTGGCTTTTGGTTGCTAAAAAAGTGTTCTCTAAGTCACAAATATGTTAATATTTTTTTTCATTCCTCCTCACAGTGAAACTAGAAATAAGAAATACTCTTTTATCATCAGTAAGCTGGAAGTAGCTCATTAAATCACAGTGGAACTGCCATAGAATTTGTCTTGACTTCGTCTTCGCCTCTTTTGGCTCTAGAATTACACAGATCTGTCGATAAGGGGATGAAAGAGACAAAAAATTTTCACAGCTTGTTCGCCTTACACCTCTTAGATCTGACAGAAGCACAGAATAACTGGCTGGAAGTGACAACTGGAAGTTGTTCTGCCCAAAGCAGGACCAGCAGACCAGCAGACCAGCTTGCTCAGGGCCTTCTCCAGTCCAGAGATGGAGACTCCACCAGCTCTTTGGAAAACTGTTCCTGTGTTCAACCACCCTTGTGTGATGGGTTGACCCTACCTGTATCCCAGGTGCCCACCAAAGCCACTCTATCACTCCCCTCCTCAGCTGGACAGGGGGAGAAAAAATATAAGGAAAGGCTTGTGGGTCAAGATAAGGTCAGGGAGATAGCTCAGCAATTACTGTCACGGGCAAAACAGACTTGACTCGGGGAAATTAATTTAATATATTGCCAATTAGAACTCAGAGTAGGGTAATGAGAAATAAAAACTAAATCTTAATACACCTTCTCCCCATCTCTCCCTTCTTCCCAAGCTCAGCTTTACTCCTGATTTTCTCCACCTCCTCCCCGGCAGCGACACAGGGGGACAGGGAACAGGGGTTGTGGTCAGTTCATCACACATTATCTCTTCTACTCCTTTATCCTCAGGGGGGTACTCCTCACACTCTTCCCCTGCTCCAGTGTGGGTTCCCTCCCAAGGGAGACAGTCCTCCACAAACTTCTCCAACCTGAGTCCTTCCTACTAGCTGCAGTTCTTCACAAACTGCCCCAATATGGGTCGCTTTCGTGGGTCCTTCAGGAACAGACTGCTCCAGCATGGGTCCTCCGTGGTATTACAAGTCCCGCCAGCAAACCTGCTCCAATGTGGACTGCTCTCTCTCCATGGGTTCATTCCAGCCTGTGCTGGAGCAGGCTCCCACCAGGAGCCTGCTCCAGCACAGGCTTCCCATGAGGTCACAGCCTCCTTCGGCCATCTCCCTGCTCCAGCGTGGGATCCTCCACAGGCTGCGGGTGGATATCTGTTCCACCGTTAACCTCCGTGGGCTGCAGGGGGACAGCCTGCCTCACCATGGTCTTCACCACAAGCTGCAGGGGAATTCCTGCTCCAGCGCCTGGAGCACCTCCTCCCCCTCCTTCTTCACTGACCTTGGTGTCTGCGGAGTTGTTGCTCTCACATACTCTCACTCCTCTCTTCTGGTTGCTGCTGTACAGGGTTTTTTCCCCTTCTCAAATATGTTGTACCAGAGGTGCTACCACCATTGCTAATGGGCTCAGCCTTGGCCAGCGGTGGGTCAGTCTTGGAGCCGGATGGCATTGGCTCGATCGGACATGGGGGAAGCTTCTAGCAGCTTCTCACAGAACCCACCTCTGTAGCCCCCCCACTACCAAAACCTTGCCACTCAAACCCAATATACCTTGGGATAAAAAATACATCCTCTACATTTTCAAGTTAAATTATCAAAATAACTCAAACGGAATAATAACTTTCAAAAGTTACATCGAGGTTAACTGCTGGCTTACTGCCAGCAAGTGTATTTCAAAGGCTATATTAGTGTTTGACATGTCTGAGGGCTTGAGTGTCACCTAAGGCACTGGGGATTCAAGGAGGTTGGTTAAGAAAGTTTTCAGCCACTGACCTCTAAAATTTTCATTTTTGAAAAAGATGTTAAGTGGGAAGGACCAAAAAATTGAATGGCGTCTTTAGAAGTATAAACCTTGACTGGCTCATCAGAAAGACCCTTTATGCTTCCAGGTGTGGCTTCCGCATTTAGCCCGGTTAAGCTAGATTCTGAGTGTGCCTGTTTCTTTAAACTTGTATGAGAAAGTCAAGGGAAGTGAGACAGGGAATACCATCATGAACTTTTTTTTTTGTTCAGAAAAAGGAAAAGAAAAGAGAGAAAATAGCTGTAGGGCTAATACTGTTTCCCTTTTTCTAATAAATTTCTTGGGTCAGTTTTATAGCAGAAAGCGATTTTCTGGGATCCTATGCCTTTGTCATAAATGACACAGTGGCAGAAGGTGATTCATTTTGAACCAGCAAAAATAAGAGGCTAAAAAAAAAATAATTGCCAAAGTTCAACTCCTGACACGACTTTTGATTTGAGAAGGGCTCAGAGCAAATCGAGCAACAGTAGTACTCACACTCCTCCACTCCCAAGCACAGTGTAAGCGGGACAGCAGCAGAGGATAAGTCAGGCTGTTAACTTAGACATATTTCCACCATTGCATAAATTATTTGCCTTTGGAGGAATGGAAACAATATAATAATGAAGTCATTGTTATTAAAAGAAAGAGAGAGAATTTTAGTCTGAACACAGAAAGCACAGGTGGAATTACGAAAAGAGGGGGAAAGCACTGTATACCAGTAAAGCCTGAATTGCTGTACATCCATCTCACATCACAGAAACCTCAGCCTCTTCTCGGCTACTACCCAGAGCACTTTGCTTGGCACAGAGCCCTGTGCTCTTGCTCTCATGTGATGGATGGCGCTTTGAATTCTCTAATCACTCCCCAGATTCAGCAACGACTTCACGCAGGCTTAGGAGAAAGGCTGCATCTGTCCACCACGTTCTCGCCTTTCCTATCACACTTCTGTCATGAAGCCTTGAGGAGCATTGTGAAATATCTCTTTGACTCTTGATCCTGGGTTTCTCCTATTTTCCTCTGGTGTGACTGGCTTTGTCATGACTGGAGACTACCACACTGACCTCGCCACATCTTCCAGCCTGCGCTGTGCACACAGCCACCTTTGAATTAGTCCTTTTTCCCAGAGACAAGGATGAGCGCCGCAGAAAAGGGAGGAGGGCTGAGGAAGAGAAAAAAATAGAAAGGGGCATTTTTCACGTTTCCTGCTGCCTCACTTGATGTGGTTGAATCTTACCAACAAATGAGCAGGGCTCATCATTATCCCAAGAGAAGAACGTAATGGAGTGACATGTGGCCCCATCATCAAACATTGCTTTTGTAACAGGAGGGCAGAGGAGTTGTACAGACCCAGGGTGGCTGACTGCAATTAGGCAATCAGGGTATTGAGGGTCATTTCAGGAAAAGAAGTGCAAGTGGCCTTAGTCACAGAGAGAGGACTACGCTAGACCCCGAAAGAATTTGGGATCTTATTACCAACACATCTGGGTAATAGCGATGGCACTTATTTTTGTTGTTGTCATTTATTGTAAGCAAGATTGAAGATCACAATAAAGCCCCTGGCATTTCCCTGGCAGTACGATGGCTCTCAGATGAGCTGGGCTATATCGGGAGATCACTCCTCGAGATTGGAGCCCCATGAGTAGGGGGATCACAAGCTGTGAGCATTTGGGTCTCTGAGTCCAAGGACAGGTTCGGGTGTAGAGGCAGAGTGCTCAGGTAGGGAATTCTTGCTCTGGTGAAAGAAATGGGGAAAGAATTGCAGTCACTCCTTGTTGCTCATGTTGGAGGAAAGAATAGGTCTGCTTAGAGCACCCTCTGTTACTCATCAGGAGGGTCAGGGAGATGCACAGGGAATTTCTGGGGTGAGAACCTGAGTTTTTCAGTCAAAGAAGGAGCTCTAACTTGCACACTCCCTGCCCCCGCCTCTACCCTTCCCTTTCTATCCCGGTTTTGCTGGGTGCCTTCTGACAAAGTAACATTATAATTTGTCTTATGTTTCCAGAGATTTGAACCATGCCCAGGCAATGGATGTGCCCACATTTTTCACATAAATGAATTTCAATAAAGGTAAGGAAGAAGGTTTTATTTCCTTAATGTATGCACAAACACTATATTTGGGTTTCAGGCAAGAGCCCAATGTTCTGTGCAAACACCACTAATGAGCCCCTGTAGTCTCCACACGCAGCTCAGGAAGGTGAGAGCACGAGGCATTTTGTGTACCACCCCAGGTGTGAGCAGCACGGAGCAGTAAGTGGGACCTCCGCCAGGACCAGGTGAATTCCTTCCACTTCAAACATCCCCTCGTACCCTCACACACACCAGAAAGGCCACAGCACACCTCAGTGACTTGCACTATGCCAATCACGCTGGTCAGCGAGCACTGGTGGTTTGCCTTCAGGGTGCTGCAGGTGTACTTCACTGATCAGATCCTCCACCTGATTCTCTTGGCTTGAAGCAGGGTATGGTGAGTTCACCACACAGGAGGAGATTTTCCTTAATTGAAACAACCCAGGCTCCAGGAACACCTACAGCCACCTATGCCAACACTACACCTGGCACTGGTCCCCATAACAAGGCTGTGCTGGTCCCCTGGGGCTTATGCACGAACCCGTGAAAGCATTGCTTTTAGGCATGGCGGGCAGCGGAAGAGTAGGTGCATGCTGTCAGCAGGACCAGCAGAGCTGGGCAAACCTGTCCCTCCAGCTCCTGGTATCCGCATACACATTAGTAGTTCCCTCACAACTCTTCACCACCATTGTCCTAATCCTGGATTTACTTACCCTGGAGTGTTTCCAGCATCTCTGCTACAGTCTGAGGTGCCCCACAGACCACCAGTGTGCCTCTTACAAACAAGATCTTCCACTTCTGTGCTTGGTCAAGTCCCTTCAGCTGCTATGTTTGCACATTCATCTGGTCCATGATCAAGAACTTGTGTCAGTGTTCACAGCTGAGCAGTATACCTGGATTTTCTTTTATTTCCATTAACCACCCAGGGATGGAAGAGAAAACCTGTTAAAAATCTGTGATCTACACTTGAATCTTCCTAAGAAACAGGAACTTTATATTCCTCTGGATTACTTATTCCTGTATCTTATTCACTCACACAGTCCCAAACAGCTGGCAGTCACCAACAGCTAAATTATAGACAGTGTTACAAAATATGCATAGCTATAAAACTTGCAGCAAGCACCAGGAAGAAAGAAGAGATTTTATGATTTTTTGTTTTGCTTCTGTGAGAATCCTCTCCTCTTTTCTTTGTTCTGTGAGCTAATATCATAGAATCATAGAAAGGTTCACATTGGAAAGGGCCTTGAAGATCATCTAGTTCCAACCCCCCTGCCATGGGCAGGGACACCTCCCACTGGACCAGGTTGCCCAAGGCCACATCCAGCCTGGCCTTGAACACCTCCAGGGATGGGGCCTCAACAACCTCTCTGGGCAACCTGTGCCAGTGCCTCACCACCCTCGTAGTGAAAAATTTCTTCCTAATGTTTAATCTAAACCTGCTCTCTTCCAGTTTATAGCTATTCCCCCTCATCCTATCACTACATGCCCTAGTAAAAAGTCCTTCCCCAGCTCTCCTGTAGGCCCCCTTTAGGGACTGGAAGGCTACAATATGATTTAGGAATATTTTAAAAATAAATATCCCACTGCATATCAGGCTTTAAACAACATAACTCCATAAGATCTATTGGGATAAATTAAAGATTAAGAAGTTTTCGGAAATCTGTAACCACTTTAAAAAAAAAAAAAAAAAAGAAAAAAAAAAAAGAAAGCACGTGTCGTTGTTGTGCAAAGCAAGCTACACCGCATCTAAATTGTATTGATAAATAGCAAATCTGCCAGCTGGATTAAGATGTGCCAATTCCTGGAATTCCTTCTGAAGCAAACTTCAGTGCAGCAAATAAAACAGCAGATTTGCCCGCATACTGATATAAGAAACTTTTCAGCACTTGTGGGTCTACGAGAAGCTGCAAAGCTACCCAGTAAAACCTAACGCTGAACCAAACCAGCCTGCACCCCAGGCCTCGGTCTCGCCCCCTCAGCCTCGTCAGCCAATATATAAGTCCCCTGGGCAGCCAGAGACGCTCCTCTGCACTCCTTGGCTCCCTCCTGGTGCCTTGCGTGGCCATCCATATGAACGAATTCCAGGTATTGCTGTAAAGATACACCAACAGACAAAAAGTAATTCAAGAGTCGGCGGGAAACAAAAGTGAATAAGGAGCAGGAAGCCACACATCCTGGTGAGGAGAGATCCCTCAGAAAGACAGAAATCGGAGAGTTTGTTCCCATTTCTCATGCTGCTTTCTTTAAATTATTGAGTGGTTTCTTTATATATTTAAGCTGGCAAATTATAATTAAATCCCCACCCCACCCCCCCCAAAAAAAAAAAAAGAAAAAAAAAAG
The DNA here is from genome assembly GCF_000708025.1 of Charadrius vociferus. Taxonomy (NCBI): domain Eukaryota; kingdom Metazoa; phylum Chordata; class Aves; order Charadriiformes; family Charadriidae; genus Charadrius; species Charadrius vociferus. The sequence continues at coordinate 436,281 of NW_009648925.1, read as the reverse complement.
AAAGGATTTCATGAGTATTCCTGTACCTCTAGGATTAATCAACCAAGGCAAGCCATGGAAAATAGAGCGAACAAAGAGATCAGGTATATTGAATGAAATCTAGGCCAACGATATAATTTGTCAAAGTAAGAACTGGCACATACCTCCATCAGAAACAACCTAGAAAGAGAGTTGTGGTCTTATGATTTGTCTTCAGTTCCTCTGTAAAATGCTTAAGACAACTATAAAAGCAGACAAAGGGAAGCATAAGGCAGGAGGCCAAACCCTGAAAAGGACACCTTTTTCTTTCCATGACTTATCCCCAGCCCTGCTGCCCCAATCCCACCTTCCAGCAGGCTGTACACACACTACCTGGATGCACAGTTGTCCCAACGCTACTGATTTATTAGTTACGAGAAAAGGGAAGGACTAACGTGATTTCTAAATAACACAAATAATGGACAAAGAGGACTGCTGTACGGATCACAGACTTTTGAGATCCAAGCCATCCATCAAACTTACTGCTCCTCCTATTCTTGTCACCTTTCCTTCAGGTCGGCTGTCAATAAATTTTGTGTCAGAAGGTCAGAAGGATTGACACAGTTCCCAGCTTCAAAGAACAAATTAAGCAGGAAAAAAACCCAACAAACAAACAAAGGCAAAGGACATCAGGAAAACTGTAAAATACTTTCTTTTCTACATCCTCAACTACAATTGTCCACATTGAACAAATAACAGCATCAACTAGATCAAATAACTAGGAGCTAGATAGATAGATATACTATATTTATGTATAGGAGAGATATAAAGATAGATAGAGATATATGGAGATATGAAAAAAACCCTAGGGGAATAACATAACTAGGTCAAACACATCACTTATTTAATTAAGTCATTTTGTCTTTTTCTTTCTAAGAATGTCTCACACATCACAATTCTCAGCGACACTTCAAACATCCAGAACTAGAAATATTGTATACCTTGGTAATGACTGACTGATCAAACTTAAGGGAAATGTGAAGAGGTATATTTGTAGAGGATCCCGGGTAGGAATGTAGTCATAAGACTCCAATCTGATGCAAAACAGAAGAGCCAAACATGATGGACCAGATAGTTAACCTGCAGTACTTATATATGTAAGAATCATTCAGCGAGGTAAAGTATTCACAAGCTCAATGAAATCAGCAAATAGATTCACTGCAGTCCGACTTTATGAATTACAGTAAAAAGATAGAGTAATTCCACAGACAAATGTATACAAATATATAATCCAAAACAAAGTCAAGTCAGAATTTGCCCCTGGACCCTTCCCTTTGACAATACCATCTTCCACTCAAATGAATGGTGTACAATACACGAGACACCTTTAATAAAGAAAAAAAAAAGTATTGTACGTGGTTTCCAAGATTGAATAAGATGTTCTATCAAAATGCAAAATGAACTAATTCAGCCATTGCAAATGAACAGATTCGCAAAACAAAAGATAAACTTTCCACATCTCATTTAATTTATGCTATTATGTTTCCATTCTTCACTGCACTGAGAAAACAGCTTTACCCATTCTCTAAAGTATTCAAATGTTATAAACTTTAATAATCAAACCAAAAACAAATAAACATTATTAACTGCTTGAGAGAATATTTTAAATGAGCATGAGAATAAAGAAAATATTCCTAATTCGCAAGTGTTTGCAGTTTCTGCACTAGAAGTCTCCCTAAGGGTGCATATGAAAAAATGTGCAAGAACTGGATGCAGTAGGGGCCAGAGACCTACTGCTGAGGATAGAATTTGGTTTTCCACAAACAAACTTTATTCTTACAAAGATTCCTAAGGTAATCTAAAGCCTTTAAAAAATTAAAGTCTTATTTACTGGGATTTGTTTTTCTTACTTGTGTTGGATGCAGGTTGAGTTACAGATCTCTGCGGATGGTTCTATAGAGAAAACTGGAGATTTGAACAATTTATTCTATCCACCTCATCTTTTGAGTTTCAGTTGCCTCTAGTACTCTCACTTTCTAGTTTTGTTCAGCAATTCCAGATTTATCCCTTGCCTGCATCCCAGAGTTACACTCAAAAAATGCAATGTCTAATTTAGCTGAACATTCCTCCGTCGAGCACAGAGCAAGCCGGCTGATGGAGCTTCCTTAGCTGCCTTTTTAGGAGGAAGGGGATTTTTGAAGCAGGAACATTTCACTACAGGTTGCAAGCCTGCACTATAAGAATCATCCTAAAATTTTAAATAAACAAGGACTTCTGTTCCATGTCTGGAAAAAAAAGCAATTTTCAATGATTTGTACAGATCTTGAGCTGGGGTGGTATCTTCAGACAGCCTAATCTCAGCCATCAAACTGTCATTAGATAGAAAACCAACAACAAAACATGGTGATTTTCACTGCTTTTACAGCCAGATCTTTCCCTGAAGAGGACAAAAGTCAAGAGTTTTGTAATCATGCCTTGATTTTCTGCAAGAAGCTGTAGAATTCTCTCATGGCGCATACATGAAGAACCTGGAGCTGTTCTCCCATTGTCACAAAAGACTTTTTAATGATTTTTTTAAAATGCCTTAATCCAAAGTGTATTTTTCATTTTTGATCCATTAAAGAAAATCCTTGATTTACTATCATGTATCCAGTAGTAATAACACTACCTGGCATGTTTCTGTTTTACAGACTACAAAATACCAAACTCGATTTTCCTTCAAGTACCTCTCAGGAAATGCATTTCTCTCTTTCTTGACATGTATAAATATGTATCTAAAGGCAGTAATTTCACAGCAGCTTTTCCCTTTTGTGCAGGCACTTTGAGTTACCCGCTAACCTAAAGGACTGTTTCTGTACATGCGGGTTTCGGTCCTGCCTTGTCCTTGAGTACAAATCAGAGGAGAACACACATCCAAGATGCATTGTCTCTAAGGCTTTAGCTTGTCATCTTCTTTAATTAAGCAACCATGGGGGTGTTTTCAGCAGAAAGGAAGCTGGTTGTTTTTTGTGAAGCTCAGGCAAAGGACAACAGTCTATGTATATTGTAACTGTAAGTGCAGTTCTTATGTCTTAAAATGCCCCAACAAACCAATTTGACAGCTGAGACATGTTAGTTTAGGCCTGCTGCTGCTTCAGAGGGCATCATATATACTGTTTGTCTCACAGTGGGAGCTGTAAACCCACTGCAGAGTTAGCCAAAGTGCTCCCAGAGAAGGCCAAGTGCACTTTGCCAGGACGAGAATTAGCCCCACGGTCTTCTGCTCCCACGAGCCACTTCTGCTGTACACTACCCACAATTCTGCTTGGGTCTAAAGCACCTGTAAATAATGAGATATATATTCCTGAGCACCTTCTTTCATCGTTATTTCATCTGGAGGAATTTTAGGAATGTTTCCTTTGTAGAACTGCCTTTACCCAGGCCAAAGCTGAGCCCTTCGGAAAAAGGCTTTCAAATAACTTTTTCCTGATCTCTTCAGTCTTTAAGAAATAACCCAAGCAAAAGACATGCTGTTACTCTTTATCTCTGAAGAAACACAGTGTGGAAAAACAAAATCTGGTTTCAAAAGCAAAACCTTTCAACAGCTAGTTGTTTTTTAGCGTATATAAAAATAAAGCTTGTAAGTTACCTTCTTTTTGTCTTTCATCTTCAGTAATTTTGCAACTTTCTTTCTCAGGATTTATGTAAACGGTAAACTGGGCACCCCTCCCTCACTTTGGCAGCCATAAGAAATAAATTACGTCATATAGTGTTTTTTACCCAAAATCTTTTAAAATTATATACATTTTCAACTGGACAGACATATTCACTCACCTAACCAACTGTTTTCTTAACAAGAAACTGAACTCTCGCCCAAGTTGCACTTCCAAGTCAATCCCATCTCTCCATGATTCTGCATGTCATGTCTCAGAGAAACACCACTAGACAAATAGACCATCAAATTTCTGCACACTAGATAAGCAGCAGCTGAGCTGGAATGATGGAAATACCTGTGGTGTCTAGAACACTTCAGGCACCTCATTACTTTAAGATGTAAATAAGTCCTTAAATACATTAAGATACTCTGATCCCGAACTGTGGAATGGAAATAACTGCTCTGTAATGAGGATTTGCTGAGCTGCTGAGGTTATAAGTGTTGTACCTGAGCTATCTAGCTATAAGGCCAGCTGGTTTGAGACATTTCCATCTGTTTTAGAATCATAGAATGGTTTGGGTCAGAGGAGACCTTGAAAATCATCTAGTTCCAGCCCCCCCTGCCATGGGCAGGGACACCTCCCACCAGACCAGGTTGCTCAAAGCCCCATCCAACCTGGCCTTGAACACCTCCAGGGGTGGAGCTGTTTTAAGTAGCCCAGTCTCCCTTAGAGGATGCTCAAGAGCAATTCTTTCTTACTTTGGTGTCAGTAGGGCTTCAGTTCAAGAGTCCTAGCAGGTTAAAGACAACTCATATTTCTAGGTGTATAAATTTTGCCCAAGTGCCACAGGCCGTGTCTATTGTATTTTTTACTTGCAATATAAACTGACCTTTTGTTGTTCATTTGAAAAGTCTTTGCTTCTGTATCTTGCTTTCCTCAATTAATTCATTGCTCCGTAAGATAGGTGCTATTCAGTAAAATTACCACTTTGCTCTAATAATATATTAACTCTGTGTAACAGCATGATGAAAGAGGCAGTTCAGAGCATGCTTTAGCATTTTTCCATTCTATTTTTATGGAATAGAAAATATTTCCAGTTATTTAATGTTGTATTAACTTCCAATTTGCCTCATCTAGCTGCAATTTATCATATGATTCCATGCCAGAACTGAGGATTCCTTATACCATGCAAATCAATAAAAGAAAATCAAACAACTGGTGGTGTTAAACAGTGTTTCATAACCTAGATTTTTATTTGGTTATATAAACATTAATTAAAGTTAAGTTTAATTAATTTTAGTTTGTTTATCTGCCATTGTATGGCAAAATGACTACTCTGCTGATTGTTTTGTAATTCTGTTTTATTTTTATATGTCAGACTTTTGCACACTACAGTGCTGAAAGGTGTGGAAATTACATGAGAATTATAAAGCACTGGGAACATTCTGTGATGTCAGTGAAGTAGTTTGATATTTAATGTGATGTTACACAAGGGATTAGACCTTCTAACGGTGACACTCCAGGGAGCAGTATCGTTGTATTGCTTGGCACGTGCCTGGCGTAGCAGGAATTCAAAGGCAGTATTTGTGGAAATAAACAGCAAGGAAAACAGCTCTAGACCATTAGAAAGTAATACAAAAATGCCACAATATGTAGGGTACAACATCTCTCCAACCAAGCCTTTCCTTTCATCCTTAACAAATTGTTAATTCTTCATGTAATGCCAGCTCTCCCAGTTCTCTCCATTTATCTATCATGTACCACCTCTCTCACAGCGGATCCTTCATGCCTGTTTGGTATAAAATCTTGGATAAAAATGCACAAACTGATAAATGCATTTTGGCTAAACATGCACAGACTGTATCTGGAACAATAATCAACCACGTTAGACCAAATTTCTCCAAATGTCCACGTGGTTTAGTAACAGTCATAGTAACTGACAATTATTTAGGCACAGTGTTGGCCAATTCTGGTACATATGCTTTCTGGGAAATATTTCTAACAAATCTTTATTGACTAAGGTCTCAAGATTTAGATGTTGAGAACACACATATTTACTTGCTCTGTGCATCATCTTTATAAAGTGAATATTCAAAATTTCTTACTACCAGTGTTTCTAGTTCTACCACGTGTTTTTGAGGGAGGATAACAATACACACGGCATTCAAGATTTCTGGATAGCTTTCTAAAAACTTAATTTCTACAACTGCATAATAATATTTTCCTCCTTGTGCTTTATGCCTCCTCGATTTCCTCCCAGTGCTTTGCTTGCCCTTCTTGCTGTTGAACTCCATGCAGTATCCAAAGAACAACCCAGAACAGCTTTGTGATCCCTCCCTTGCATAGTAATAGTGCGGTTAGAGCCTACCAGGCACAAAAATAGAACCATTTTCCCCTTCTATGCATTAATTTGCATTATTGCCACTGGATTTTATCTGCAATTTTATTGCCCAGTCGTCCAGGATTGCAGGATCCTTCTGTAAGCGTTGGCAGTCAGCATTGGATTTGTCAGAACAAAGCAATTTTGTATCATCAGCCGAGTTGTTTTCTTGGCTTCATTTTTTGTCTCTTTTTCTGATCTTTTATGGATACCTTGAGCAGAACAGATCCCTACAGTGTTTTTGCTGGGATAACTAAAACCTGATAATTCATCAACACCTTTGTTTCCCACCTTTTAACTAGTTTCATTGCTCTTCTACGACATAAAATTTCAGGTCAGCAAGAAAATTTGGTGAAGAGCCTTGCTAAAAATCCATGCACGTGATGCTAAGAGTGATGGAGCAGTCCTGCGCACATACCTTGGCTCTTACTGCAGTAGGGAATTCTGCAAAATCCGTGGCACCTCTTCCTCACTATATCACCCGTATCCGTGAGTCTTTCCAACCCTTTCTTTCCATAGCTCATGTTTCTGTGTTGGATGCAGAAATCAGGTCTCCTGCAATGCAGTCACCCCTCCTTACGGGCATTTAAAGATTGGCATTGTTTGCCACTTTCCCCTCTGCTACTAAGATACATTTAAACGTTACATACTGCTAGTAATAGTTCATCAGTTTTACACTTGAGTTCCTCAGAGAGCTTTAGGACAAAAGCATCTGGGCCTGGCAATTTGTAAGTGTAAATTGTAATGATTTGCTTTAAAGACGTTTCTACTGAGGTCTCAGCCCAGCACGGGTCCCATCTCTGCCATGAACCCTCGTGCAGAGATCCCCCACGCGTCTCCGCGATGGTCCCTTACCAGCCCTTCCTCCACCTCCACCTCCGCCCCGCAGGCATCCTGTGGGCTCTCTGCCTCGCCAGGTTTTGGGAAGGTTTCCACCATCAGTTTTTAGGCCTCCAGGAAGCTGTGCTTCAAAACCTTTTCCGATCCATCTGCTGTGGTTTTACATTTCAGCTACCAGAACTTCGTGGTTTTTTCTACTTTTCCCATTCTTACACATTATTCATGTTTTAAATGGTGTCTTTATTACTCCTAATGGCATCTTTTACACTGCTGTTTTACCTGGACAACTTTTTTTTCACCCTCTAAACAAAATTCTTTTTTAACATGGTATTTACATTTACTCCAGGCACCTAATAGAACATCTTTAAACAAGTCCCATGCCCCTGCAAACTGCTCCTTAAATAGTTTTTCTTCATTCTGTTGTTCCCCCTATGAAAGGTAAAAGTTACTACATTGGGGTTTTATTGTGTGTATTTTTCAGCTCTAAGTATCTTGAACAGAAACATAGTATGTTCACTGGTACGGATAGCCTCTTCTACAGTTAAATCAAATGCAAGGTTCAATGAACTACTCTCAGCTAAATCACCAGCTAATTTTCCTCCTTCAGCTTCCCTGTTTACTTCATCCAAGAAAGAAGCATTAGCATCTCTAAAAATGTCACCTCTTCACCAAATCCTATCTGGTATTTATCCTCTTTGCTTAGGCAAAAGTGGAACAGAAAGTATCTCCTGATCCCTGCAAATCATAACTGGTTTCCTTCCAGAAGCATATTCTCTAGACAACCTTATCTTTTAAATAACCCCGAGTTATTTGGATTGAAGTCCACTTATTCAGTAAACGGATGTAAGATAAAGAAAAAGAAGGCCAGATTAATGGTTCCTCCTACATTAAACTTTGAGAATCTACATTGCTTGCTGAAGTGTCATGCATGCTGCTGGGCTCGTGAAGGTTTATTCAGCAAAGTGAAACCTCTGGGTACAATCAACTGTGTTGCTCCTGGATGCTGGAATGAAATGCGGATCTATACACCCTTAGATGAAAGTCGTATTCAAGAAATCCAGGACCTCATTTACAAAGGATAATAATTTTGCACATACAAACCATGGGTGCAGATGTTCAAAGTGAGCTCTTCTTTCCATTATTTCCACTGCTTTCCCAAATGGGGATTTGCATTTGCAAATCGGCTAACAAGGGGACTAAATGGAAAAATTATACTAGGCAAACTGGTAACAGAATCAGTATGTTACATGTACGCATTAGCGTTTAGTAGCCTAAATTCACAAATCTACCCTAGAGCAGCAATTATCACGTGGCGTTGGAAAGAATTCTGCTTTCGGGAAACATCAGATTGCCTATCTATTCCCTCTGAAAGCTCATTTTGGTTCCTCTAAATTATAACACAACATCACTCAGCATTGTAGACATTTTGGGTGAAGTACTTTCTGCTTTCAGGATTTTGCATCCTGAAATATCTACTGCAGATGGTAGAAAGCAGAGAATCCAACTCAGAGCCATCGTGTCCATGCTATTGACTGCAAGTAACAAGATTTGTGTCCCTTCATCAATCAGCATAACTGTGCATAACGCCTGATTAGCCTTTTTACTTACCCAGTAATAACAGGCTGTCTTCTCAGGATTAATTCCGTAAACTGACCTGCAGGTAGAAGTGGAGCAATTGCACCCTGCAGTCCAGTCCAGAAGGGACTGTTTCAGAAGGGAGGACAGCATGTGTAGAAGACGTTGGACTGTGCACGTGACACCCTCTTTTTGCTGGTTATAGTGCTAATTCACATCCACGCAAAACACCAAATGAGACTTTGAAAAGAGGGAGTCCCTAGGATCTGTTAGCAGTTTTCATAGGAACGAGTCTGTTATCCCCCTTTCTGTCAAGCCCTCAACAGTGAGACACAAAAACCTGTGTATAACATATACTGTGCTATGTGCACAGTAGATGCAGAGTGAATGAGATATCAAAATCTGATAAATGGATTATTCAGAGTGGTTGAATTTGCCCCCAAGGGCCTCTGTGACTTTTTTTATTAAAAAAAAATAAGACTGACTTGTCATTTTATATTCTTTTTACTGCACCTGTATTTACACATCCCCGTTGTACAAAAGACCTCACTCACGTAGGTACCTGTGGTCCTGTGAGTACAAGCCTAAGCCATGGAAACGGTAGGACAATTCTAGATTAACATGTAAACTAGAGTGTCTTCAAGGATCTCTATTCAAAGCCACTACAGACACAACAAATCCTGTTACTGCCCTCCCTCTGCCTCCTCTCTGAGGACATCTCTCCAAAGCAGCAGGACACAGAGCCCCGCAGGTGCTCCCAGCACAGCTGAAAATTAATGCAACCCCACGAGTATTCCAGTTATTTTGCTTTCCTTGATCGACCCATGTCATGAGTAGAGAGGTAGCTTACCTTGAGCCCCCGTGGCTCAGGCAAATCAACGCCGTTGATCCACCAAAGTTAAGCAGGCTTTAGGACAAGATTATAGTAGCAGCACAGTACAAAGTGGACATAATTCCCAGGGAATTTGGCTCATGGTATCGATTGCTGGGGGAGACTGTAAATTAATACAGCAGGAGGCTACAAGTTTTGAATGCCCATCAAATACAAATGAGGGAGCATTAGCGTGTCTCATTAGTTTTCATCAGGATAAAGAGCTCAAAATATTATACAAGTTTGTTTCCTGAAAATACATTTTTGGCAGGAAACAGAGCTGTCAACAGCAGGAGAAAAAAATGTGTTCATCAGGAGATGTTTCCTAAAGAGACAGCAGGGATGTCACTGAGAGAAGTATAAGGATGAACGGGTCTTGAAAACCATACTTCATTTTTTATACCACTGATTACTGGTGTCAGAGACCTTCGATCTCTTGAAGAGATAGTGTTTCAATCTGTTACATGGGGAGAATTGTCCATATAAATACCAAGGAAAGGGGTTTTCAAGAGTCTGGAGATGAAACACCAGTTTATTGCAATGAATCTGGAGGACTTTTTTTGTATTCATTCTGAAGAAGTGTCCTTAGAAACACTGGCTAAAGCCTTCACCTGCACAGAACATAAAAAGTACTTCACATAACCAAGACCAAACTGATCAACTCCCTGATAATTTCTCTGCCAGATCAGCAACAATTTTTCCTTTTCTAGACCAACTCAAGACCAGACTCGATGTCCATTTTTCAAATTGGGAGCTTGATGCACAATGATGGCCATGCTTCCAGTGCACTACAGAGAAGGAGACATCCCGCTCAGAGATGCTTCACCTCTGGATCCCGTGTGCCCTTCCCCGCCAGGTAGGTGCCAGCAGCCCTAACACTGCCAGGAGGTAGGATATTTTGGTTCCATGGAGACTGTTTAAAATTAGTTACTGATTAGAATAGCAGAAGGGAGCCAAAATCTCCACTTACGTTGCATTGGTGCTGCCACAGGTAGCCTGCAAAATGGATGTCATTCAGCATTGGAGATACCAACTAGAAGTCATTTCTGTCCATGGGTAATGAGAGGAGTGCAGGAGCAGGTTCCCACAGCATTTAGGCGTTTGAAATCCTTATAATTCTTCCTGGTCAGCTCCCACCCATGAGAGCTGGCAAGTACAGTAACTTGCCAAAATAAAAAAAAAATAAAAAAAAAAAAAAAGAAGAGGTTGGGGAGGATGGAGATGGAAAACCAAAGCAGTTAGAGAGAAGCCAGCACTGTGAGTTAGCCATGTTCTACCTACCCCATCAGGACAGCACAGGGAAATGTAAAGGACCTGACTCCTCATTAGTAAACAGGGGGGGAAACGTGGAGAACAGCAGGAGGGAGGAAAGTTAAGCAGTTATTTTTCTGTTCTAGAGAGTCTAAGACAAAATTTCAAAACAAGATGTTAAAACAAAAAGGAATGAAACAGACAACAACCACAACAGACATGGGATGAAATGCTGCAGCCACTGAAGGAAAAGGATATTTCGTCTGGAAACAGTTTTCTCTGGGCCACTTAATTACCATGGTACCGTTTTTTTCTTCTTTCTCATCTCCTGATGAACATTTACTATTCCACACAGCACTCAACTTTGTCATCAGTGAGGACGGCCATCAGTCAGGAGAAACCCACATCAATGTGTTTAGCTTCCAGCCCATACCCCAGTCTCACCAGGCACCCAGAAGGAGATGCTCTGCTGGGGGTGGCACCGTAGTGATGAGTTTCTCCTGCCTTTTTTTCCCACCTTCTGATAAAACAGAGTGCAATCAACAGTGGTAATGTACTTCTGCACTTCTGAACATAAATGCTCTAAGAATCAATACAAATAATTATTTAACCATATGTATAATCCAGTCAATTTATTTTGCTTAATCCTTTTGCCCTTGTCCCCACAAAAACTCTGTTGGTACAGCATAAATAGGTAATATGCCAATACGTTAGAGTTGTTAAGCATTTAAGGTAAATAAATCACTCCTTCCTTTGTGCTTTTTCACAGCACTGTGTACCTATTCCTCTGCTTTACATGTGGGCATGAAGTCCCAGAAGTCCTAGCAGTTAGGTGCTTTTCTTACTGTGTTATAATGTAAAACAACAAAAGTAAATCTGTGATACATTTGGAAATTTATGATGTATACTCTGTTTTTCCAAGCTAAGCTATCTTGGCCATTCCACTGGATACAGCAGTTCAGTCTTTCAGGCTGGAAGAGCTGTGCTTCACTATGGCGAGAAACAGATTAGAGAGACTGTTAACACAAGTCAGAAAAATCTCCTCCGTATTGGCATGAACCCCAGTAACCTTTATCATTCCTCTTTAGAGAGGTTATTTACAAATGGGTGCGCGAGACTTGGATTCCCACGCTCTCTATTTTCATTCTGGCAGAAACAGCGTGTGCACAGCATCCAGCAAAAGAGATCTCGCCAGCTCCAGGAGAGAATAAGCCACGTAAGAAGTCATTGTCTCACATGAAGTATCTGCACCGAGAGAACAATATTGTGTCCATCAATGCCCAAAATCCCCGTCAGAGTTTGCACTGGCCTCACTAAAATCCTGAACCTCTCCTCCAGCACATTCAGATGCTGGGAAAAGTACCTTTGTAAATATAGTAGGTCATTTTCTCCTCTCAAAGGAAATAAAATAACTCTGTAGTATTTGCTCAATAATTCATAATAAGACCAATGTGGTTCCTTCTGTGTTGTCAGGTACGATCTGCACCAGACTAGAGCAGAGACATGAGGACGAGAGAGCAGGACAGGTCTGAACCAAACGCATTGAAGGCAACTGAAAGGTACCTGCTGACTTCATGGGGCTTTGAAAAAAGCCCTTTGAGAACTACTGGCACTGTTGCAGGTCTTCTTAGAAAGCCCCCTACCTCAGGCACCGCAGGATTTGTGCGTGCTAAACACCACCACAGAGCTCTCGGCTGCAGGGCTGACGGTGGGGTGCAGCAAGGCCAACCGTCATGGCAGAAAGCACAGGCACAGGGCGAAGTAGGGGTAACAGAGAGGGAGCGAGGGGACAATTCCCATCCTCCTTCCATCAGCTGCTCTAAATTTAAGTGTTGTGGTCAATGAAAGACCTGGAAAGGAAACCCAGCTATTACTAACATGCAGAAAACCAACTGCAAAGATGTCAAGACAATCAGTTAGGTGGGATAATCTTTCGCTTGAAGGTGTTTTCAGCACAATTATATTGAGAAAAATTTAGCCCTAATGTTTTTTTTTGCATTTTTTTTAACTAATTGCTACAGAAACAAATTAAGTTGCCAGATTATCTCTTTCCTGAATTATCCATCAAAAGACTTTGTGTTATATATTTCTTGGATTGTAACAGGCTGAGGAGCTCATATCAGAGCCCTCTCTGGATTTGAAGGAGAAAAGGAATGTATGTGTGCAGGGAGGGAGGAGGAACAGAACAGGCCAATTCTCTGGACATTTTTCTTTGGGCTCTGTACTTCATCATAAAAGTAGGGGGTTTACTGTTTATGATTTCCAGCAGAATTTTAGTTCCATGTTGTAGGCATTTTGAGATGTTCAATAAAGTGCTATTGCATCACCTGCAGAGAGTTAGAAGTTTGTTTTAGCCATGTTCTTTTGAAAAACTTCATCAAAATGCTTTCAACCATAAAGATAACAGTTTCGCTTCTGTCTTTCTGAAGAGGAGGAGGATACATGTTAAGGAAAAACGCAAACGTCAAATAACAGAATAATTAAAATACAGAAAGAAAACTGAGAAAGGGGAGAGTCAGGGAGGTGCGTGGGATAAACAACTCCTAAGTATTTTTTCAGCTATTTAGCAAGAGGTAATCTTGCGCCAGAGCTGCAAAACAAAACTGCATGTGACAAAAAAGAAGACAAGACAGGAATATTATGCACATTTTCACAGAGGAATCCAAGGAGCAGAGGAACCGGAGTGGTTTGGATAAACAGGACGTTTGTGAAGAGTGCAGGAAACTATGGGATCTTGGGTCCCTACCACAAGGCTGTTTCCCGAGGGCTGAGGTAGCATTTTCATCTTGGCACAGAGAAGACTATCACAGGACCTGCCCAAGAACAACCAGTGAACTTAAGGGGGCCAAGGGCAGGATGTAAGCTCTGAATGAGCCCCGTGGTATGAATGTTACTACAGAAATAAGCCTCTGAGCTGCAAGTTTTGACTGACATAGGAACCAAGTCCTTCTGGTTCCTTGGGGAACCTTTTTTTGGGGGTGTAGGTAAATAACAAAAAATTTTAAGAGAAGGCCCTTTGGCTTGCAGACTTGCTCCCCACCTACTTAGCTGAGATTTTTGTTGCCTTCAGGTCCCCTGACTTAGCTTTAAATGAAGAAATCAAGATGTCTTGGGCACCCTGCTGCACTTTAGAATCCCTACAGCACTAAACACTGCCTTTGACTTCAGTTGACCTGCTGCTTTTCTCGTAGCCTTTCAACAGCTTGTCATTTGAAAGCTGGACAATAGAAGCTGAAAACAGCTGGCACAGCTGGGTTATTGGTCTGGCCCCTTGGCTTTTTCATTCAGGTGTGAGCACAGGGTTTGGAATCCTTCCTTCTGATAGTCAAGGCATTGTAGCCTATCCAAAATCTGTTGCATCACTTACCTTCAGTCCTCAAATCCTATTTTAGTACCAACATTTCAGCTCAACTCAGTGCAACCACAGAATTTCTCCATTCCAGGCAGAAATATCATGGCTGGAAGCCTGAAAGAAATCCTTTCTACAACTGTGTATTTTGGGGCTCGGTCCCTTGGAAGCAAGTACAGGGCAGATCTTATCACTTCTCCTTCCTTTGCAAACAGTGATTACCAGTGCGCAGAACTGAACACAAATGTGTCTCATGCTCTGAAGCATGAAAAGTGCTGATGTTGTCAGAGTCACCATCCACAAGCTTCACTTTCCAGATTTTTGCCCTTTTTCACCAGAGGAGATGTATTACTTCAAAAAGAAAATGTATCTTTCCAGTTTCACTGCCGTTGTTTTACCCTCCTGCCCCTGGTACCTGAGCATGTTCTATCATGTACTTCTACATACATCACAGGGATACATGATGCCCAGAATTAACAAGACAATCAAGACACAGAGAAAGCACATGCAGATACAGCAGACAGTGCGACATGGGAGCTTCTCCATTTCTTATCTAAAGACACCACAACGCAGTAGCAGAACTAGCTCTCCGTATCTCCGGCTCCTTATCAATCAACTTTGCTACAAGACCATCCAACCTTTTGAACTGCAAACTGATAGTTCTTATAAATACACTATTACATCAAGTATAACCTTCCTCTCTATACACAAACCCCTTAGGTTTGGATTTAGATACACCAGTAATCTGGGTCCAGCACAGATTTCCAACAGAGCAGCAACCGTATAAAACCTCATTCCTTTTTTTTTTTTTTTATCATCCATGTTAATCTACTCTGTATCTGTGGTCCCTGCATCACCTGTAGATACACAGCCAGTGGAGTTTATAATTCTCTGCATCTCTTAAAACAGTCATAGGTGCCAGTTCATATATTACATTATACAGCTAGAGATACTTAAATGAGACATTGATAATCTGAATAATCCATTTACTAGGACAATCCAAGATGCCCCCTCCTCAAGTTGGATGTGTTCTTTTACTTTCATGACATTATTGTAATTGCTTAAACCACTTTTGTTGGGATATTTTTTCCACCTTAATTACCTTGTCATTTACTATTAGGGTTGTTAATATGGTCATTAAATGTCACAAATAGCTTTCAGTTTTTGCTCTCTGTCTCGTTCACGTTCCTGCAATTCATAAATGTCCAGGCATATGCATATTATTATACTTTGATATGTCTTAAACTATACTCAATACCAAGTTTATTACAGCATTAAATTGATGACCTTGCTCTAATAATCAATGCATAAATAATCAATGTAATGCTCTAATAAAGAAAACATAAACCAGCCAACTCTCTGTTAAGTATGTTGAGCTGCAGTGACATTTGGTGGTCATACACAGCAACATTTGTACAAGCTTCGTTTAGAGAAGGTGGCAGGTTAATTGGGACAAAACACAAATGCCGTACAGCATCCATAATAAGCAGCCTCTACCAGTGATATAAAGAAGGAAAAAAGAACTGAAAACATGTTTCCGCTCCTTCCAGACATCCCCTCTCAAACTAATATTCAGAATAAGTAGATATCTTGAATTAGTACCGAGATGTTTTTATATGTTTGTATGGATATATACCAAGATATCTCAACAGGCATCAAATTGTTTTTCTTCCTCTCCAAACAGAATGTTTGTTGCTCCAGACTCCTGCTGCCGTACCTGGATGAAGTGCAAGTTAATGATACAGCTCGCTTGGGTTCAACAGTTAGTTCAAGAAAAAATTCAACTAATGGAAGCTGAAACCAGTGTTGGAGGGGTGACAAGTCACAAGTGTGTGTTACACAGTGTTCCCTGGCTCTCAGGAAACATATACTCATGTATTTCCCCCCCACCCCAAAGTCTGCCACTGAGCGAAACGCAAAACAGGAGTTGATGAAGAACTGAAGGCTTCTACGGCAACAACATCAATATTTATCTGTAGAAATTACAAGCTTCAGCTAGGACTCCAGAAAAGTGCTCTTAAATCTTTCAAATAGATTGCTAGCCATATTTTATAATGCAGTTTGTATATCAGTATTTCTGAGATATGCTCTCTTACCTTCCCGGGGTGCTGCACGCACGCTATGACAGTTACAGAGGAACCAGGAGTGGTATGCTGAAAAATGCCAATTGACAGTCAAAGTTAGCTTTGCGGATGGATTAAAGTATGAAAGATACTGTTTCATCAAAAAGTAGATGCTTATCACTCAATTTATTTTTACTTTTTTTTTTTTCATCAAAACCATAATCCAAAATTGAGTTCCCAGAAGAGGCTGGTTTTGCTTTTTGTTTTCCATCTTTCATGGACTGAAGGGGCTAGATATGGCAGGTACCCTTAATCCATCACCTTGGCAGAACCAAAGCGCATGAGGAGTGGTTCATCCTCTCCAGTATCAAGCAGCTGACAAAGACAGGTCCTTACCCACAGGATCTGAGGACTCTTTACTTTGCACCACTTCAGCTGGAAAGGGCTCCTCTTGCAGGGCATAGGCAGCAGCGCTGCTTGCAGGTGAACAGCCCAGCTCATGGGGGATTTGCAATTTTACAGTCCTTCAATAATGAATTTACAATTCACATTCTCTGAAGGCACTGAAAATAAATAAATGAGTAAGAGCTAAGGGATTTGTATCATATCCAACAGTGGATAACCGGAACATGCGCAGGAGTATTTGCCACCCTTTGCACAGGCACATTGGGCGTCGTTACCCCATAGGGCTACTGCAGATTTACATTAACTATTAATACGCACCTAAGCGACACATTCGGCCCAATTCAAAGCGAGACCCAGCAACACCTGGTGTTTGTGTGCAAACCACCCTAGAAGGCTTACGAATTCAATTAAGGAAAAATGCAATGAGCTGTGGCAGGGAAGATAAGTGTTATGTAGGCAGGAAGGCATTACTTATAGCGACTAATCCGCAGGCATAGCTCAAGTCTCTGTGCCTACGGAAGGAGAGAACACAACAGGGATTCATCCCGCTTAAAGGCATCCCACAAGCTCATGGCAGGCAAGGGCATGGCATAAGCCCTGGGCGTTATGCAGCCCCAGGCTCTGCTGAGCCTTTGAACGTCCCGGCAGAGGGTCTGCCGCGGGAGCGGACCCAACAACGCCGCAGGAGAGACAGGCACTGCACACACCTCTCCAGAGAGCAAAAAACTGTGTTTGGAGCGGGTGGGGAAGGGGCAGAGGTGTTTGACTTGCAGCAGCCGGGACACCGGAGGGGGTGCCGCCACAGCCCGAGGAAGGGAAGGGGCAGAGGCGGGAGAGGTGAGAGCCCGATCTGCCCTCAGCTCCCTGCTCCACCAGCCAACCCAGCCCCACACCCCCGCCAAAATCACACCACCTCTTCCCCCCCTACGATGTTGTCCCTGCCGACAAGATTTGCTCTAGCTCTGGTTGCACCCAGGTGAAGATACCACAGTCCCCAGTGCTTGAGAAGCGTTGTGATCAGGAGGAGGTATGTGTTACTGATACACGAACAATAAGATATTGGTCTTTGTACAGGAGGCGTTTCCTCCTTGCGCGTAAACGAGACTCGGAGCGCAGCAGCGGTAAGGTTTCTTTGGGAAGATGGAGAGTCTAGCTATAACAGTACATACACAGACTTTGAATGTGATAGGAAACCAATCCTTAACAGAAAAGTTAACATTTACAAACCTGAAATATTTCTCAAATATACCATATTTATGGGACTTACCCACAGCAACGTTTCTCGTCAAAGCACCGCATGCCATTTAAGCATGGAAGCTGTTTTTACATAACACACGTTTAGCTCTGACAGCTCTGCTGCCTTAAGGATCACGTGTAAAAGATGCACTGCACATTTTTCTGCCTTGCCATCACTATATTTCAAAACCTGCTTGTATAAATTATTGAACTGCCTATTGCAGCATATCCTTGTCTGCCTGGTAGCAGCTTTTCTCGAGGAGAAAGGAGGGGCTTCATCCAGCATTTAAGTGATCTGCTCACCTCAACAGAAGACCATGGCACAGACCTTCCCTGCCATACCCCCTCCCACCACCAGCCCCAGAATGTTTTTAAATAGTGGTTCTACAGAGGGAAAATCTAAGAACTGGCAAATCTTTAGTGTGGTCTCCAGCACTGCATGTGTTACCAGTTGTGGCTGCAACCAGCAACACGCAGGGGGTGGCATCCAAGGCTGCAATGCATCCATGTGAGATAGCAAGAGCGAAAATATCCACCGCCTCTGCCCATTACCCACTTTTGATGGACATAATAACATTAAGAGTTAACTGTAGAATAGTAACGACCTAGAAGTAATTTCCATCAGCAATCCTGATTCACAATTTAAGTCCGTAGGTTTGAACAGAGAGTTAGTTGTCAACTAACGCAATCAAAGCTTTGTTTTGTTTTTAAAAGGGAGGAGGGGGAAGTCTTCTGTTCAGGGGTGGCTCAGTTCAGCTGTAGTTCTCTTTTGCCACCCTCCAAGTAGGGTTTTTGAGGTTTTGAACTTTTCAGATACTCCACACGAAGGTCCCTTACTGAGAATTCACTATTGCTCAGTCCATCCACGACAGCTTGCATTTAAGGACTGTGCTCCTCTTCTCACTAAAGCATTTCTTTGATACTTTGCCAAAGAATAGCAGGTTGGATGTGTCATAGACCAGCTTGACGGAAGATTGCTGGTCTCTTCCTGTTTTAAAACAAGTGCTGGGAGTTGGGCAGTGGAAACAACCCATAACCCCCCCTTTTGTTTTTTCAGGAACATTTTCATTTTAACACCCTTTTTTGGTATTTAAAATGTTATTTAAATCAGACCTGAAGGTTTCCTGAGTTTATTTATTTATTCCCTCCTTCAGATTTGCCTTGTTTGGAATAAAATGAAGACTCAAAATTTTCTTTGTCAGAAATTTCTAAGCGTCCTCCTTCCAATCAGCCCATTTGTTCCTGTAGTGGGTAGCAGACATCCTTTTCTTCTGCTTCACACAGATTTCTGTGCAGTGCATTTGCAGAGTTTCCCAACCCCACCTATTGCATTTTAAATTGCTACTACTTGCTTTCACAAGCACTGATCCAGTTAAAATGTAAAACTAGTTGGATATATGTAAAGTTGTGATGCACCTTAAGACTCAGAGAAAAAACCTAATTATTGAAAACATAAAATAGTATTAAGAATGAGGAAAAAATCATAACTGATCCATGGTTAAATAAGCAGTACCTCCCTCACAGGGCTCTGCCACCTTCTGGTTCACAACCCAGGGCGGAGAAGTGCTCGTCCTGCGTGGTTTCCACCAATGTCTCTTTCCCGGCTGAGCACAGAGTGAGTGAAGGACTGGAGGGTTTTCCCTCTCCCACAGTCAGGCACCACCACCACCTACTTCCCAAACACTTCAGGGTCATGAGCACATCCCCAGGCCCACTTCAGGAAACTCCACTCTGTCCTTTCTCCCTCTGAAGAGCACGATTTCACCACCCACCCTCTCCAGAACAGCCCCACAGGGACACAAGAGGAGATCCGAGAACCACCTTCCTCCAACCCCAAATATCACCCCAAACCCTTCCCTTGAAAGATTCCCTGTTCCCCAAGGAGGGCAAGCAGAGGAGGAGGCTCTCCTTTCAACCATGCAGCTCCCTTTCTCTCCCCGCTTTCCCAAGGAGGCCTTTGGGCTGCTGGTCCCCCCACCACGGGTGCTCTTTAACTCCTTCTCCTCTAGTGGCACAGGAAAGCCAGTCAACCATTAAGAGAAGACTCTGACATAGTCATCTTGTCAGATGTTGTGTTCTGCATCTACACAGCACCGGACACGTTTGGTGCTCAGCCTCACAAGTTTCGTCTCTGCTATAATTAATGAATACTCATTAGCATACCAAAGGAATTAAAGCTTCTCATCCTATTCTCATTACCTCATATTAAGACAGAGAAGAGTCTCATCCTAATGCTGTTTATGAACCACATTTAAATTTCTTCACTCGGGGTAAATAGCACCTTGGTCTGTTTTCCCACTGTGGTGAGGCCTCTTCATGAAGCACTGTGCTGCTCGTTGCAATTAGCTCAATCTCCTGCTCTTCCAGTTTGTTATTGCTAAGCTCTTATCTTACACTCCGGGCTTTGATTTTTTTAGTGAAGAAAATGCACTGATAGTCACTCGGGTCCTTGTTGGAAAAATCTGATGACAACCTTGCTTCCAGCCCCACCTCAGAAACAAGTTCTTGAACCCCAAAACGTAGGATAAAGCAAAACTACAAAATTTAATACTCTCTCACAGTGCTCCCTTTAAACCTGAGAGTTCTGCCTAAATCAATTTTCCACACTGCCTTTTCTTTTGTCTTGCTTCATTCTGATTACACTGCCAAATGATCGTACTTGCTCCTTCGTTTGTGGTCCTCGGTTTCCCAGGGTAATGTATATTGTTCGTATGATGTTCTATAAAACCTCCTTCAAATATTTCACTGGTATTCAGATTCACTGTATTTCCACAAGCAATTCTTACACAAACAGATAAGCTCCTCAGTCTAAGTTCAGTACTATTTCCATTCCAATTAAAAAAACATGTCAACCCATCAGCCCAACAAATGTAGTGTCTACTACAACGCAAAAGCAGTAACAGTTAACTTGATGGTGTCAATAGCTTTAAATGTACAATTTGCACTGTTTTGCAAAACAAAAGATTTCAGTGTAACTGCTTATTTCAAATGTGGTACTATATTTAACAATTCCTATCTTGTAATGACTATGTAAAATGTAGGATATAAATTAAACTTCAACACAGGACTAAAAATCCATAAGAAACTATGTAATTAAGCATTCTTTTGTGAAAATAACTGAATGTTCTGGCTCTCCTGCTTTAGTTGAAAGTTGATTGAATCAAGCATTGGCTACATCTGTCTCTAAGGTTACCAGTTTTCGTGGTACACACTACACCACTTCATTTTAGAGAAAAGCTCTGAATAGAGTAAGATATTACAAGAAAATGTCTCTATGCTTGTCTCCTCACAACACTCTTCTCTCTTACCTCTCTCCTAATGGTGGTGAAAACCTTCTCAAGAATGGATCCTACACATTATTGTATTTGTCGGGAATAGGCTGACAGGTGCCGCTGCTGGGAGAAACCAATGCATTTCTTCAGGCTTGTTCTGCTCTATGTCAAGATTTTGGAAGTATCTCCCCATTTTATTAAAGCAACTCTTCTGCAATATTGAAACAAAATCATCTGTCCGTGCATATATTCCCTTTCCTTTTCTTCACAGTAATGTTGGAGCATTTAGAGACACTGCTGGAGCTGTAATTTCTGCCAGCTTTTCTCTGAGCTTGACTGCGTTTGAGTCAATCACCAAGTGCCTTGCCCAAGCTCCCCACCCTCACCTTTCAGTAACTGGAGAATAGCAAGATGACCATACTGCTTAGATATTTTTTAAAAATATTTTTCTTATTCCTGATGTAATAATTTCATGTCTTTGTCTATGACCTGCATTCCTGTTCCAGTGTTCCTTCACCATCAGAGAACCTCAAGGCTAGTGCTGGATCCAAAGGGGACTGTGGTGGCCTAAACTCATAGATCACATTCCTCCTTCACGGAGAGCTGCAAAGGCTCTGCACTGGGTGGAGGATGTGGCCGTCTGCCCATCCAGGTATCTGCTTCCTACCTGAACCCTCTGGACATCAGCTGTGTATCAACTTCTACATTCTCTCAGAAGCACCCTGACAGCTGTACTTTGAGCTCGCTTAGGACACAAAATACATTTTAGCAGAAAACATTTTTCTAATCGCTTTCCTTAGAGAACTATTTCCTGAGTATCTTCCTACCAATCAAATTGCCTCTGCTGTTTTTATCAGTCAGAACCTTTTCTTTTTTCTTTGGTCACGGAATCTAAAAATGGGCTGTTAGCACTTTATGGGATATTTTAATTAAAAAGATTTGTACATATCATTTGTGTCCTCACGGAGTATAGCCATTATTAAATCAATTTTGTTGTTGTTGAGTTGCACTTATGTAGTAGGATATTGGATTTCTAAACTAATTGTACAGGCAAGAAGTCTAGTCCAAAGTTTAATGGAAACTTTCGACTGCATACACTCAGGTGGTTTCCTTTCCTTAATTCTATCCAAATACCTGATCAGCTTTGTCTAACAGCACTGTAATTTTCAGGCATTGGAAATTAGGCATTTATTTTACTTACCACTATAAAATTTTGGTACTAGGTTTGTGGGAAGCACGTTGTGTTACCCCCTGGTGAGTGAATCACCAACAGTTGTCATCCACCTACCTCCTTGAAGCCAGGTTCCTTCTCGACTTTCATGTATGAAATGCAACAGATAGAAGTTTAACTAAATCCTTTCTTTTCTTTTCAAAGCTCCAGGCACCTTGGAAGTTGTGACTCTCCTTAGCCACATCCCATGAGCTCCCCATTCCCTGAAGCACTCTTGAAATCCTTCAAAGGAAAAAGAGGAGTGATCTTAACGGTACTGAAAGATGTTTTGAAGAAGATGTACCAGTAATCGATACCAGTGATGTTCTTCCTTCCCCGGAGGCAACTGACTTGACAGAAGGAGTTACTTGAAGTAAATATAAAATGCTGGGACCACTGCGCCTTGCCTATGTGTTTTCAGGCTGTGCAAAAGAAACTTGTATTCAGTCTCTTTGGGCCAGTCATTCTCTTGCTTCAGTTTCTTCAGTAACATCTAATAAACCTGCAAGGAGGGATACGAGGTCACACCTTGTATCCTCTGCATTTTATTAAAGGAGCCAACACTCAACACTCCCAAGTTCCCATGAAGAATCTTTGGCTTCAGATCAAATACAAGCTCTTCTGTCTTAAAAAGCACAGTTTCTCAACCAAATGAACCTAACTGCCTCCATAGTCTTAATAAGTGCCAGAGCTGACAGAACAGAGGCAATCATCTTCATTTTCAGACATGGGTAGATCTACATTTGCCAAAACCACAGGAACAACGAGCAGTTGGTTATAGCAAATCATAGCAGATGTTGATCAAACCAGATCATAAATAATTCTTTCCTTGCTGCAAAAAGCTTTAAAAAAAAATGAATTTAAAAATAATCAGCCTTTCTTTGTACTCAGCAATCTGGAAAAAAATATTCCCATTGACACGCAGTTACTCTTGATTTTGTAATATAATTGAAATTTCAATATGACCTACAGGTTTCATAGATTTTGCAAGTCCTAATAGCAGCATAAGGAGAGAGGAAATCAAGAAGGTAGAGATAAGCTCTCGCAAGCAGTAAATGGATATGCTGTTCCCCAGCTTTCCATAAATTAACAGGTCTAGTCTAATAAGTGTCGTTTTTTAAGAACAGCTGAATCAAACAGTAACTTTTCAGACCTAAAATGTCATCACAGTGCTTAACAATGGATAACCTATGAAAAAAGCTATGCTTTTCATGCCATTTTTGTGCAATGTGTACTAATTCTTGATCAATACGAAGATCACATAGAGTAATTAACGAGTGATTGCCGTTAGTTATGTACGTATATTCTGACGGATAACACTATTTTGTTGTGTTGGAAGTGGAAGAAATAGTTGAACTGGTTAGCAAGAGTAGAGACAGTTCTGGACGTCCCCCTGCACCAAATTCTTTAGTCTAACCAGAATCAGAGGCTGCATCTGCAAATACTTTTGCAATGTCCGAATTTAACTCATACATAAAAATTTCAGTAAAACCAATTAATCTGGGTCTGATGCTAAACCTCGTATACACATTTATAGAAAAACACCTGTATTTGTAGGACAGTGTGAGAAATATTAAAAACATTAAAAGCCACACGGATAACCCACTTTAAACATACCAGTCCTGGCAAAAGCATCCTTACAGAAGCCATGTGCTCATGCCACCTTCATATTCAGGTAAATTGATCAAAATTGGAGGTGAGATGCTGGGGTAGAAAGAGTAGGGAACGGGGGCCTGAAACAGAGAGCTATAGGGAAGGCGGACTCAGGGTGTGGGTTCTACAGATCTGAGATAACATGTTTCCTGAGCACGTGCATAATCCTATTGCTGAGACACGAGCCTTGTTTGTTTTGTTTTGCAGGTAAGTGAAGGCTATATATGTGAAGCGTAGTAAATATGAAGGTATAGTGGCCATCTCACAGAGAAACAGCCAGTGCATATTGAGAAGAATTAACCTTTTCGTAGCCTCTGCACGCTGAGTCCATGCGGTACGCTCGACGTGCACACAGCTTGTGGTTTCTTCGTGTGCATTTGGCTCAAATCGGGAAAAATAACTCATTGAGTTAAACTGGATTAGGAACTCATTTACTGTGTTTGGTTAGGAAAAGGATCACTATTATCAGATGAGCTTTTATTAAGTAATGGGTGTAATTTATAAAATCACAATCTAGAAGTCCCAGCCAATAAAAGACTTTAAAATGTTGCTCCTCTGTAGAAAACGGGATTTGCAAAACCTTGTTTGAATTCTTCTTACCTTGTTGGTTTTTTGTATGGTCTTATCATACTGCACATAGTAGCTTCCAAACATACGTACTGTACCTATACTACACATATGTACTCCATATGTACTATACATACCACAAAGCAAAGCCATACTTTGTGGTGACACTGGGAGCCAGACAAGACATCATTGCACATTAAAATTGTATTAAACTAATTGAAAAATAGTTAAACATTGCTAACAAAACAAGATAAATACTAAACATTAAAAGACAGAGACTTTCCAGTGTTCCATAAAACCACACCTTTCAGACAAATTAATTATTTGCATCGTAAAAAAATGCTAACCGTGAAAGAAAATATTCCAGAAGAAAGTAATGAGTAAAAAGCTTCAGGTGATTTTTGATTACATTAAAAACAATTCCCATTCTTCATAAAATATGCAGAACTTTGCATCTTAAATAGCATAAGTTACCTTCAAAAAATTACTTTCTTTTTAATCTTGCAAGAAACAAAACCTTAATTGGGTAGGAAAGTATTTGGAATATATCCAGAAAGAAAAAACTACAGCTATTCTCATGTAAGTGGCGCAGCATCTGTCAAGAGTTTTCACATACCTTCAGGAAGATACCTTAAATTAAGTCAGCATTGTACTTGATTTCAGTGATCAGAGTTAATATTCTGTAAACCCAAACTGGCTGCCTTGTTTATTTCATAGTTTCAATTGCTATTGCTGTAATTCACCTTGGCAAATAAATGGATGTATGAGGGGCTCACCCTCTGAATAAATAATAAAATTTAACTTGTCAGGAGCTTCCTTTGCCTTGAATGAAAAACATTTCATTTCTTTGTGATGCTGTTGAATCTAAATCCTGTCCCAACAGACTTAATGAGCTTCCCTGGAATAAAAACTCATGGAGTGTTCCAGCTACGTGGCCACCTTGATGAACATTAGAATTACATCTGAGACCCGATGGAAGAAAAGGAAGATGCACTATACAAAATATGCTTTCATTTGAGGAGTGAAGTATTACTCAGTGGCTTTATACATTGTTAATAAATTTTCTTTATCTGAAACTATAATTTAATATTTATGTATCTAATTTACATGTGACAAAGAAGCATATTCTAAAATTAGAGTGTAACCAGCAAACTATTAACTACTATAAACAATACCAAAACACAACCCAAACATATTTTAAGGAAACAATAGATACATTTTGGACTGGGGAAAGGTTTCAATTGCAGATATTGTTTTAAATACAGCTTTTAATTATGTCTTGGAAAAAATTCTTCAACCTCAGAAAGGTTTTCTGCTTAGGGAGTCCTGGGCATATACATAAAGACCAAGAGTACACTACCAAGAAGTCCCTTATTGGTTACTAGTAGGTACAGTAATAATAGTAAATGCTGATATTGGGAAAAAATCATTTTCAATATCAATGTTATATGATGCACTAGACAATATATCCCCTTTAAGCAGAAACTAGAGAAAATATCGTGCCCTTTATTATCTCTGTGGTTTCTTATGTATAATAGACAGCGAAAGAATTGCACTTATTGTAACATTACAGTAAAGTGTTAGGTTGCAGCTCACCTTTTAAAATATTAGTGGCCATAATATTTATGATAGGTTGTGCATTATGCAAAGATGAATAAAGATGTGCATTTAAATTAAAAGACGAGCAACCACTTACAGAACCAACAGTGAGGCTTAACATAACAAACATGCACTAACCCTACACTTATGCAAAACTAAGTTCTTCCAGGAAACTGTAACCAACTGTTGACCTTCCACAAAGGTAAAGGTTTTGTCCCTTGGTAATATGTTTGGACTTTGTAGTCGAATTCCAGTTTATTAGCTCATTGTCTGTAAATGTGCTGTTCCACTGTGATATCCTTTAGCTGCCCTTGAGCTTCTGCAGAATCTGCAATCTTACAGTCACTTTTATTTAAGGTTTTATTGAGCCGCAAAGTAAGTCCCCTTCAGTACTACACAAATAGGCTTCCTTATTCATCCTCTTCAGGTTCCTGTGGTAAAATTGGTGTCTCCTCCTTTAAACAAGCACTAAAAAACCCAAGGATTGTGCTGTAAAGGTGATATTTGCTTTTCTCAGAAGCAATGTTATGACCTTCATCCGGGTAGATCTGGCAGAGGAGAAAGGAAAAAAGTAAATAGTTTGTTAAAGGCTTTTCAAACATCTTGGGCTCTAATTTTTTTTCTCTGATCTTCAAAATGTTTTAGATGACAACAGGATGATAACATTAGTTTTATGGCATCAAGGAAAGCTAATAAAACTCAAACTAAAACTCATTCTCTTGGAATTTGAACTTACATAAAACAACCACTGCAGTGGGATCTGCAGAAGTGAAAAAATTTATGTTCTCACTCATTGTGCTTACAACAGTTTACTTAGTTGGAATTTTCAATAGCATCTAGGCATCCAAATCCCATTAACGTCAATGAGGATTAATTACCGCATGCTTTTAGGGACCTCTCAATATCTCAGCTTCCAAGTGTTCGGTGAAAAACCTTTTTATTCATATTTTTAACTATCCTCCTATCTTATCTAAAGCCCGTCATTTCTCTCTCCTGGGGTGGATGTGGGCATTTTTCTCTTTTAATTCAAATTCCATTGGAAATTTCTCCCAAGTGAGGCTGAACAAAAATTTGCAGGCCAAATGAAGAAATCCAGGCCACAGGATTTAGGACAAGAGACTTGTGGTGGCCTGAGGCAAAAAGCTTCAGCTGCTTCCTCAGGCTCAGGTTATCGCAAGGTTGCATGAGACCTGTTCAACAGGCCTTTCACATCACCTCAGCTGAGACCACAGGGACACCAGGAACTGATACTGCCCCACTCAGATTTCACACATAAAGTCTTTTTCCATTCATAAGTGATGCAAACCTCCTTGTTACCATCTCCTCCTTGCCGTGAGTTCAGATGCTTCTGTGAAAACTACAGGTTCACCTAAGGTTTGTTAAGGTGGAGGTTTGCAATGTGTAACATCAGAGATAATTGGAGGAGTGACCCAAATCCACGTCATCTAAGATACTCTAGAGGGTGAATGCCATCAGAACTCTTGACCAGCAACATCCACGTGCTCCAGGGTGGGTGACAGGCAAGTCTGTATGTCAGCAGCACACCCTGTCCTGCTCTCCCAAGCCTGTCCCCCACAGCACCCTCACCCTCTGTACGGCTGTGGAGAGAGGGAACAGTGCTCTTGCCTTTTAATAAATTTAAATGTTGAAAATAAGGAGAAATTAGTTTCATGTAACCCAATACCTTTTTAGGTAAAAAGAGACTAAAATAGTGATATCACCATATTACAAAGAGTGCATATGGACTCTAAAGCACTTTGTATAGCATTGTAGGATAAACGGGTGGGAAAAATAAAGACGCAAGACAGGAGAAAGAGCCCAGAAGAACAAGAAGAAGATACGGTTCTTGACGTCCATACTAACACTGAGGAAAATGGTATTAAATGGAATTCTAACTGCCAACTGAGGTAATACTGGTGCATTGTGGGAGGGAGGGTCCTTCTCAGGGAATAAATAGCAATATGAGGTTAAATGTTGAACTACGTTTATAGAAAATGTCACAGCTGCACATACCTGCATAGTGTAATTAACTCCAGCTTTAATTAGATGTTTAATTAATTCCGCTGAATGCTGGAAGTGGACTTTAGCTGCAAGACAACAAGATTTGGATACTATTAGAAAAAGCTAAGTTAGTATGAAATGCTTATATATTGAGCAGCTTGGACTGAAAGCATTTCAAATCTCTGTAATTACCGGATCTGAAGATGACTATCTTTCTGGTCAGAAGCGCACAGCCCCACCAGTAACACCAATGCCGGCTGTAAGAGCAGAGGTTTTGGAGAAGGAGCTGGAAGCCCCAAGGGAAGCCAGGCTTTCCAGGCACTCTGTGAGGACTCCTCTCTCTACCCTTCATTTACACGCACTCCGATAGTTCAGATGTGTGTAAAACCATTCTGTTTGAACATCATGACGGTTTATAATAGTGTTACAGCAAAGCACATTGGATTTTCTACTGCTTGCACAGGGTTATTACAGCCCATACGTCTTTAGTTAATGGACTTTCTGCAACATATCAGTAACTTAAACTTTGTGTGGTAAAACCAGGCAACTTTATTACCATGTCCTAACCTAACCCTCCAGAGCTTATGCTGCAAAGTGGGCTGGGTGGTGTCCCTAGACGTGACATTAAGCAAGGGCAGCAGGCAATCAGAGTCCTAGATTTGAACGCGCTCTATTGCTCAGACATCTCTCAGAATCCCAATTCCCTCCAGTGCCGAGTTCAGAGGGGCAGAAATTGCTGCTGCCTTTTGCAATCAGCAAAGTCTGAGATCCTCATGCCTGCTCAGTCACCCAGTATATCTCCTCTGTCTCTCTCCCCCCTGCTCTGGGAAGAAACACTGGACAGTGTTTGCACCCCTCTGATTGCACTTGGGAACCGTAACACGAGTTTGACAAGTTGTGACAGGGGTGACAGGCTGGCGGGTGCCATCCTCACTGTGCCAACTATGCGTGCGGGCACTCTCACCTCAGCCCTCGTCAGTGCAAGGTGCTTATCCCTCCAGACTGAGGAGTAAGAAACCTTGTATTATCGCCCCTTCACCAGGAAAATGCCAGGGGAAGAAGTATGAGTGTGAATCTGTAGAGAGGAGCTTGTTGCAGCCCTGTAATTTGTGCCTGCATCATGGCTCGTTCTTGAGATCTACATCACTTAAGAAAGTTCAGAAAAGTGTACTGCAGTTAAATTTAAATCCGTAGTTACAATTTCTCTCTTGATTGACACACCTTATGATTCAATTTAAATTGCTGGAACTTGTTCTCTTTTACTCATCCTCTGCCTTAAGGTACTGCTAAAAGCATTGATGCTATTAAAAGGTTCCCTATAGCTTCAGCTTCAGGTGCTTTGGCACTGTCTTGTAATTAATTAGCTGAAAAGTTTAACTTCCTGTTTGGTGCTGTATTTCACCAACTGTAGTGATAACTCTTTCTTCAATTGCAGAATCTCTATGAATTTAAATACCATTAAAAATGTATGTTGTTCTATTAATAATTCATATAATACCTTTCACTAGCAAGACAGTAGTCCACAAGATTTAAGCAAATTAGAACATACACCACCTAAAAGGTACAAATATTCAGCAAAGAAAAGCATTACCAGTTCAGAGTTAGAAGTGACAATTGACATAAAATTAAAAATCATATGGGAGAGATAAGGAAACTAAACATGTACTTGCTAGGTGTGCACCTAACCTGTCTCTGAATGTCCGCCTATTAAAAATTCTGACGCCAAATGTAATTGCATCTGTAAATACTTACTATCAGCTGTCCCGTGAACTATTAGCAAATTCGCTTCTTTTAAACCATGAAGATTGTGTAATACGCTGGATGCCTAGCAAACAAACACACACAAAGGTGTAACTGAACTGCATTTTCAGGGTAAAACTCATTTTAACTTACCTGTTTATGCAAACTTACCTGATAGGTATTTTCCTCTTTTGATGGAATACCAAGGTACCTTTCTGAAAAAGCTGATGCTGTGAAAGTAAGAACAAAAACTTGTGAATTTGTCAAAATTACTTCTATTTTGATACTCATCAGTTCTGACCTAGAGTCAGGAGAAGCTATTTAAGCCTTTAAGTCAACAAGGAGATGTTCCTCTAAAACCAGAATGTACCATTTAAAACAATTTTTAAATGGTTGAAACTCCCCCCCCCCAAGCCCCCCTAGATCATTAAAGTCTGATTTCCTGTGTATCAGAGCCCGCAGTCCATAGCCCATACCCAATACTTCACATGAAGAATCAAATATCCTGTGATTGAATGAGGACATGGTTGATATTGTAAGGAATTCACCACTAACTTTAAAAAATTCATTCCGATTAGAAGTTTTGATTCAGGTTGATATACCTAAAGGATTCTTAGGAAATGGCATACCTGCCTGAATATCAGTGGGAAGTGGGAAATACAACTACGTTGCAAAAATCAGTGGTGTTAACAATAACATATCCATTGCCTGTTTTGGTAAACTGTCCCGGTGTTGGCTGCCCTTTCATTTAAAGAAGAGAACGAGACAGTGAGGTGAAACCTAGTTGATATTGGTACATTATCTGCCCTTAGTTAAAATGAATAGTAGCTCCATGAACAACGGATGTTTTGAACAGACTACCACACAGGTGTAGGGCAGGAAATACTCACCATACAACTTCATATCTGTAATTGGTGCCACCACAGCTCCACACTTGAAGAGCCGTTCACTGGATTTCAGGATCATTGATGCGATGTAGCCACCGTACCCCTAACAACGGAAATGATACTGAGATTTTTGTTTATTCATTTCTTCATAGGAACAATAAAGTTAAAGGCCATTGTGCTAATCTGGTGGTATCATTTTACAGTATGTATTTATATCTGCAAGAATTGCTTTTAAAAGAAATGCAAACCTATAGTTCAGACTGAATAAAGATCTCATCTGGCCTGGTCAAGATCTTTAAACCTTACAATTAATAATAATGAGTATGTTTCAATTTAAACTCCATAATTCCGTCATGGCAGACTAGCCTATAGTTAGTAAAAGATTTGAAAATTACAGGAAAAAAAACCCAACCTACAATAAAAAACAAAGGTACAGCTTTTGGGAACACAGCCTAGACAGGAAGATTCGTATTAAGTTTTCAGTATATTTAATGTACATATTTGCTAATTACCAGGATACGCTGAGCGTTTTGCTGACAGGACAGACAGTACAGGTATGGAGGAAACCTGTGAAGTGATTGCAGTATGTCCTCCCCCTGACACTTGAACCTTCAGATTGAATCCTATTGCTATTAAAGAGGTTTCTGCTGCAGCGTTGTCAAACATCCCGCAGAGAGGTACAGATTCTGCACTGCTTTGCAGAAATAAGAGCTGTATGTAGCTACATTGCTCAATATTATGCTAATCTCTGGATGCACTCTCTGGCCACAAGAGCACCCATCAGGCAGCTGCGTTAAAAAGAACGGAGAACAGACGGCATGAAGGAGCTGGGAGAGATGATGCAGTAGGGGGGGAGCTCTCTCCTTGCCTCACCACGTTTATCTGTCCTTGTGGCACATCTCTTCATCATCTCCGCTGCAAAGTCTGTAATACACCTCCCCAGGAAGAGTTGTGACACAAAAGAGAGTCGTGAAAGCTTTGCTTTGCATGAAAACACGAAAGCTTTAACTTGAGAGCACAGATTTCTTTCGAATGACACTGGCAATGCATATCTGTACACCTATAATCATTCTAGACCCATAGAAAATAAAATTCTGAATTGTGGAGTCTGGGATCAATGCTTTTCTCATATATTATGGGCTCTTCAAATTTCTCTATTTGCCATCTTTGCTTTCCCTTCTTCAGTGCTGGAAAATTGATTTTTGCAGGTATTGTTGTTGTTATTGTTTTGTGTTTGGCACAACACACTGCAGGAAGAAGAAATTGTCCCATGACAGCGAGAAGAAAAATATAAAACGCCAGCCAACCCCCAAAAAGAATATTGTGCGTCAAATGCTCACAGGGTTTTCTCATGGACTTTTTTGAATCCTGCTTGCTCCTTTTCTTCATGCCTAAATATTTACTGAATAGATGATTTCTGTGGAAGAACGGGAATATCGGAAAAGCCTTTAAACTTAGTTATGAAAAATAAGCAAAGAGGAGTGTTCTTTGGAATTAAGCTATAGAAAATACAAATGGACACAGTAAAGGAAATACAGAATAAGCGCTGGATTTTCAAGGGAGCGTGAGGAACTGAGTTATCCCTTTCTCATAGAAATTCTACCCCAGAAGGCCAAGAGCCACCCAGAATTGTCCATGGGCAGGAGTAGATTTCTCCTAAGAAAGAATTTCTGAGTGGGCACCGATAACTCGTATAATTCAAAGAGTTTAAGAGAATAGCAACTTTCCTCTGCCTCTGGGTTCTCTACTTTTGCTTTTGTTTAATATTCTGTTTGTGTCCTTCCCAGTAGCTCCACAGCACAATTTTAATCCTAGGATAGCTATTGCCAGCTTATTTATTATTTATGCCTTGTATTCATTAAGAGCTTGGTTTAGTTCTCCTGGGAATTTCTCTCCTTTGTGCTTGCGCCCTTGCTTCCAGCCAGGCTTTCCAGGACAAAAACATTACACAGTGAGATCACATTTTCAGAAGTGCTTCACAATGACAATGCAGAAAATAGTTCACATGTTCTGCTGAGAGGATACATGGTGCCTCACGCACCGGTTGGATCTCTCTGGTTACAACCTAATTGCTGCGTTTTCAAGAAGCTGGTTGGCTGTGAAGTTGCAACTTATTTTCAAGCTGTCTTTCTACTTCCATGACAAAACCACAAACTACACGGAAACACAATTCACTGTGTAAGCACTCAGACAGGCCCTTGGATCATGCATCACTTGGGCTTGTACCCCTCACAGAGACAAGCAAGGTGGCATTGGCAGATTTCCTGGCAGTCAGAAGTAGGTATTTT
This sequence comes from Charadrius vociferus, assembly GCF_000708025.1. Classification (NCBI taxonomy): domain Eukaryota; kingdom Metazoa; phylum Chordata; class Aves; order Charadriiformes; family Charadriidae; genus Charadrius; species Charadrius vociferus. Next base: position 403,501 of record NW_009648925.1, on the reverse strand, counting down.
CCACACTGCGCCCTTCTGGACAATCTTGTTAGTCTCGTGCCTAGTTTACATTACTGATTGTGACAAGAATTTTAGTTCTGTGTAGTTCTAAAACCTCTTAAAGATCTCCATGACAGTGTGCACGAGCCCAGCTTTATGGGACCAGCATTAAGCAATTCCAAAGCCATCTTATTTTCAAGCATAGCATACATTCTATTTCCATCAGTAAGCCCAATTGAATGCATAGAAATAATAAAAAAAGAGAATTTTTCTATCACCTTGTACATAGTAGAAAGGAAAGGAATTTTAAAGAAGATTTTTAATTGACTCTAAAATAAGCAGAGTAGAGGGAAATACAATTAACCCTAGGAAGATGTTAAATAGACTTTTTTTTCCTAATTGTAAAACTGACTTTTAAACTTTATGAATTTTTGTTTCACAGTAGAAAACAACTCTGAGAGGTTAACTTGGAAGGGTAAATTTCCCTGAATTCAAAGCAGCATTGAAGCTTATCGAACTTCCCAGTTTTTGCTCTTTGCTTTCTCATATTTCTGCTTTTCATTCCTCAATCTTTCTTCCAGAAAATAAATGCAGGAACACCATCATCAATAATACCTTGTGAAAGAAAAAAAAATGTTGGGGGGTAGCCTTTGGCAGATATGTAAAACCACGTTTACATATATGGTCTATGGCAACTGTCTCATCATGTCACTGTCAGGAAACAAGATGCTGCTGAATCTCCTACCGAAAACAAGTGGAAATTTTCAAGTGGTAATTAAAAGAATTTCTGAAGTCAGAAGCAAGTGAGCAATTCAGGGTGCTCAGTGATTTCATTTCAGAAATAACATTTTCAGTCATTTGTGTGAAGAGGATATAGAGAAGTGTAGATGCTTATATGCATGTGTACTTTCATATACGTTGGTAGTGGGCACTAAAACCTGAACAGGAATGTCTGCGAAGACCATCTGGTGGATAGAATCAGCCCTACTTACACATCCTCACTGAAAAATCTCTGGCCACTGCCCTATGAACCGAATACAGGGTTTGATGCTACTGCTATTCTTGCAAGGAGAATTTCTTTAGCTCAAGGAGTGTGGCAGGAGCTCAAATCTTTGAGGAAGATCAGTTTCATGTGGAATGCTAATAATAGTACTTCATTTTCACTACACTTGACAAACATCAATTAGTTCTCAAAATGCTACCATACAGGAGGTAAATATGAATATTCTCATCACGCCTTCAGACAGAGACGCGCTGGTAAATGCGTTGGCCGAGGCCACCCAGCAAGTCAGTAGCTGAGTGTGGGTGGGAACTAAGGGGTTTCATAGTGGAACACATGCTGCTCTTATAACTGATGACTGGGGGGTTTATCTGGGTACCCGATCATGCTTTGTTGTTGATTTGAGGTCAAAGGCACAAAACATCTTCGTTTTTAAGAAAACACTTTTTTTTTTAAAAAAAAAAAAAAAAAAAAAGGTTGTGCATGCTAGCGCATAGAAGCAGCAGCAATTATGTGGTGTTTCCAATTGCTGTTTTTCAATAGACATCAGTAAACTGCTATTCGGTTTGTTACCAAAGGTTAAGCCTTTGCCTTGTTCTATCTCATGCTAGAGGCAATGAAACACCACACAGCGAAGCCAGCTGACAAAATAGCAACGACAAGATTTCTAGCAGATGGCACACAGAGGAAGTTGTTGACGGTACCATAGGGCTGTACCTCAGCTAACTTCAAGGGTCAGTAAAACATTCAGATATAAAAGTTGTATTAGAAGGACGTTGTCAATTTAACGGCAGCCCAAACGTAGAAGTGTAAGGAAAAAACTTTCACAAAATCTATCCCCATATTAAAATTTCTAATCAAAGCAGATAAATACTTTCTTCTGAAGATTCTGAAACACAAATACTGCAGTGCCATAAAACTGATCTGATTAATCTCAAATACCTGTTCAGAATATACAGAACATAGAGTAAGTTATGGCAGGGTTTTTCCCCTCTTTTAATAAATGAAATTTTCTTAGGAAAATAGTTAAATATGTTTGTTTATGAACTGATAGTATGTGCTTATGTTCTTAAAGAATCATGATGATACATCCTGCTATTTTGCACATTACCTTTCCAAATATACTCAGTCTCTTAGGATCAATGAAGGGCTGTTTCAACAGTGATCTGCAAGAAAAAAAAGGGTTTTTTTTTACTTTGGTAAAGTAAAATGGTGAATTTTACTTGTTTAATCTAGTATATAAAGAAAATTATCTGTACGTTAAGGAATTGTCACACACGCAGATCAGGTGGAAGAACAAATTATACCAATAAAAGTATTATTGCACTGAGAAATGTCATTTGCTTTCTAATTTCCTCTCTATATGGCAGACAGCACTGGACTCATCTCACCTCACTTTAGGTATCTGAATTTGAGCATCTAGTCTAAATTGCCCATTTACAGCTGCTCTTCAGTTAGAAGAAAGAAGAGAGACACCCTCAAAGAGCCATTCCTCCTACCCATACTGCAAAACTCTCTCAGTCTGGGGTGAATCACCCTCCAGAAATGCAAGGATTTTCCACTGACCAGAACTTAAATGACTGGCTTTCACCAGGTGCCTAGTTTTTTCAACAGCTAAAGGCAGGCAAGATGAATGCAACTTCTAGAATCTAGATAATTTTCCACACAATTCATTCTCTCATCAAGGCCACCATCAATCAGCAATGGTGGATTTTATACAGAAAAGACAGAACAACCCGAGGGCAAAATCCAAGTGCTTTTGAGGAGACAAAAATCAGCTGCAGTACCTCCTCACAGCCAAGGGCACATTCCCTTTTTCCCATGCAGTGCATCCAAAAAAGAGGCCAGATGTAATGTAGCCTAAAACATCGTAGCATCCGAGCAGAGAGCTCAGTTCTCGCAGCACAGCGGATGGCCCACTTCTGATGGCCCCTTCCCAAGGGTCACCTTGAATTGCTCTGCTCAACGCAGACCATTCCTGACCAACAAGCACACTAGGAGCCCTATTGCCAAGGTATGACATGTCAGAGACAGCTGCCTACTCGTGCAATGGTTGAAGCGTCAACCCCTTTCAAAAGAAGAAAAAAAAAGAAAGATAAAATATCTGGCTTAAAATCTGTCTTTCCTTGAGAATCCCTAGAAAAAGCCCATCCAGACCCTGATATTAGCCATTTTGACATGTGCTTCCTGAGTAAAGAGTGTTGTCAAAGCCACGTGTGATTACTCCACAGACGGAAATGACTCTTTTCTGCGGCTGCTGGATTTATATCAGTCTAAGAATGATAATGCATATAACAGGCATTTGCCCAAATTTTGCTCTCATTTACACGATTATAACTCCATTTGCTTTGTCTGATTACTCCAGAGCTCTGTGGTGCAAATGAGAGCAGTATCCTCTCATATAAACCTAAAATATTGTAATACAAATGCATTTAAACATCAACATGTGCACTGCAATAAATTTTCCTAAGGAATATAGACAAATATGAATTAGCTCAGATGGCATATTTAGATTGCACACAGAAAGACAGCTTTATCAAAGAGAATCACCATCACAAAAAGCAAACACCTCTTTGATCTTTTATTTGCTGTTTGAAATAAAAAGATCACTGTTTAAAAATTTGCAACTGCATTAAAAATAAACATTAACTGTATTCACTATGCAAAGAAAACATTCTAGGTAGTTTCAGTTAAAAATGCTTATTCATCAAGGTGGAAGCAGAGTAAAAGAGAAGAAAAGTTTGCACATACGTACTCTACGGCTGCTATTTGGTCCTTCACTTCCACGGATCCTAAGCATCGGTGGACCTCCTGTAGAATCTTAAGGCCTTGAAATCCACTCCCTCTGCCATCAAATCGAGCTACGATGACATTATCAGAGTTGACAAGCACTGAGTCCCAGTCAATGTGAAACTTATCTGTAACCAACTGGCTGCCTGGAGCTTCATCACTGCAAATACCAACACACCAGACACAAACGAAGACTATTGACAATGTGATGCACTTTGCCGTTCCCCGACATTTTATTTAACCTAGATGGCAGAGTTCAGTCGCTTATGCAATCCTGTGGAATTTTTGTCACTTCCACCGATACCATCACATTAGCTAGTGCTGGTATCCCTGGAGCAGTAGTAAGCAAAATAATCTCTAACTTTGTAACCACTACGTTGCAGTGTTGCCAATACCTGAATATACTTTACAGAAAGAAACAGAAAACTAAAGCACATAGTGCTGCTTACAGGTTAATACAGTGAACCAAAAAACTAACACAATCACTAGCTCAGTTCTGAGAAGGTTCATGTTGAATTTGTTAAGTCGCACTAAACAGACAAAAAGGAAAATTCATTCAGTACCCTGATTACGATTTTGTAGGATATATAATTCTATTAAGAAAGATGTCATCTTAGAAAACAAAAATAATTGCATTATGGTATCCTTGAATGGATCTTTTGAAATAGGGTACAAAGAAGGCTAAAGTACACATTGGAGAAAATCATATTTTCTCCATCCAAATTCATAGCAAGAAACGGATGCAGGCAGGAGTGATAAATTTATTTTATGACTAAAAAAACCCAAGGTGGTTTACAGCAGAAAAGGTGGAATAGAATGGGAGACTGCGGTTTCCAGAGGAACAATAAGCATTTTCTATTGAAGCCAAATATACTGTTTTCCTTCCAAAGAAAATAAAATGTCAGTTTTAAAAGGGAAGCTTGTCATTATTTTTCCCCCAAGATAAACACAGAATAAGAGAGCAGGCTACCATGAAGTTGTACGAAATGCAAAATACTTCTGTGCAGGCTGCATCCGCCAGTTGAATGCAAATTAAAATGTAAAAGTGTCTGTGGTGGCTGTATGGAAATTAGATCGGACAGTGTCTGTGGGAATATCCTGTCTAAGGTGAAAGAAAGATGAAGGCAGAAATTATTATTTTGCCAAAGAGACTTATATAAACCTGGGGGGAGGAAAGAGATAAAAATCTCCTGCAATAACTACTGTCAAATACATACAATAAAGAGCTGATTCAATACCTGGTTTTAGCTGTGGATAACACAGACCATCTTCAAGGTAATTGCTCTATTAATTAGCAAGCATATGATGAATATGTATATTCTCAAATTCAGTCAGACCTATCTGAGTAGTTGCTGTATCATGCACTGAAATCAGGGTTACTTGGTTATAGTCTCAGCCACAACATCTTATGCTTGATTCACTGTTATCTTGTGCTTCAAGTTTATACTTGGCTTTATAAAAAGAAAGGAAGGGCATTTTTTGTTTGCTTAACCAATTCAGTTGTGATTACACTAACTGCTAACAAAGCAGAGCAATGAATTTGGAAATACTGATTGTCAAGCGAGCTCTGCAGAAAACATACAATTCAGAAGTATATTATCATTATTATTTACAATAAGAGCAGGAGCAGAACAATTCTTTCAATTTATGCCCATTGTACACAGCAAGGTTTTCAGAAGCACTCTACATTGACATAGATGCTTTCACAGAGCTTTTACCACTACTTCCAATAGTCACAGCCTCAGACCAGTTATAATTTTTTTTTAAAGTTCTTCCAACTTTCCCCAGCAATATGTCAGAAATATTCTTGTCTTCTAGGTGTCTTTCCAATGGTTTAGTGTACCCCACACAAGCGAAAATACCATGAGTCAACCTGCTTCCCTCCCACTTAACATAAGAATGAAACAAATACAGTGTTTGCATTTGTTTTATACATGTTACATATCTGGTTATATATACATATGTGTATATGTACGTATATGTTACATATCTAGGCACATGCGAATAGTGGAAGAACCGTTACATTTGTAAGCCTTTCTCTATACCAGAAAGTGCTTAAAACCAAAAAGGGTTTTAAAATGAAAGATGACACCCTCAGATAATTTCTTCTATGAAGAAAGGAACAACAGACAGAACCTCCGCCAGATTCTCAGTGGGCGAGAACTGACTGATGTTTTCCCAGGCTCCTTCTCTGGAGGGCATAGCTGGGCTACTTTTAAGCTTAGACTTTAAACACTATACATCTTCCCCTCCTGCATGACGGGTTGTTTGACATATTGCTTTTGGAAGCAATTTTCCAGTGGCTAATTTATCTCAAGAATGTCCATATAAGTAGTCTGTGACAGGCATTTAAAGCCATTTCCATTGAGGTACATGTCAAAATTCCTATTAGCATCAAAAGGTCTCTTTACTCTTCAGCTGCTACAATAAAACGATACTGATTATCTGAGGTGTGCTTCTGTCCTCCACAGAGACGCAGCATATATTCTATGCACCATTTAGGTCCCACTTTTAACCTTTTAAATGGGGCTTCTGCAAGGTATTAATCCTTTATGCAAGTTTGAACATCACCCTGAGGGCTCTGTAACAAAGCAGGTTTGTTACTACAGTTCACAGATGCACAGCCTGAGTTGTGAAGTTTGTCCTGGGATTACAGCTATCTCAAAGGTCAGTTTGTGTTTTATGCTCATCACTACTTACAGCCTAATTATAATTAACCACTGTTCAGTGGTAATCTCTTCATAGAATTATTTCTTGACCCCGCTTGTAAGCCTGGAAAAAAGTCCATGCCATTTATGCTCAGGTGTAATACAAAAGCAGAAGTCATCTTCCCACCTGACGATGGATGGCCACAATGGAACCACGGACTAGCCGAAGCACTAGCGCAAAATCGAAGCCAGCACTGAAAGGGCTGTGCAAAGCTACAGGCTTTTCACATCTCTCAAGGAGTTCTTAAGCAGCAGCATCTCCGGCGTCAAACAACAAGAGCAGAAGAATTCAAATGGAGACTATGCCAAATTCTTCCCGATTCATTTTTTTTTCCTTGCAAGTGACAGCACTTGCACTGTCCCTTTTTTATTTTTGATCCCGACTTTCAAGGTTCAGAGCTGCCTGTGTGTGTGTCTTTGACCGCGACTACACTCAGATTATGAGTCCACCGTGGTACCGCAACTGCTGACGACTCCGGCGTACTGCTCAAGTTCACCATTGAGGTACCATTTAAATAGACAGAAGCCATCAATAATATACCGATATCATTGACCTTAGTGAGTAATTTCTATGCTTCTTGCAAGGCAGTCACATACATCTCAGACTGTCTGGAAAAAAGGGGCAGATCACTGTAAGTTCATATGTTGCTGAAAAGAGAAGAATCCGTTCTTTCAGATTCTATATCCAAAAGCTTAAACTAAAATCTCTGTTCATGACTTGAGTTACGGCCTACAGGGAATAACACAGTGTTACCAGAGAGGCTGTTGCTGCTGTACTCTGAGCGATCCTCCTCTGCCACTCTGCTATCATGACTGCAGCAAAATTTATTCCAGGTTTTACACCACTTAAAAACTAAGCGGCAAGATTTTAAATAGGAATTTTAGAAGTTACAGTGCTGTCATAGCCGGGACGGGACGGGACGGGATGGGACACGGACACCAATTTTAAAAGATACATGGCAAATAACTGCTATCATCACTGCTTAATTTCCAGTACATCTCTTTCTATTTCTGCAAAACAGTCGATTTGATGCACCATATGGAAAAGGTATCTTGATAGCAAATATGTGAGAAGACTACAACTCAGAAGATAAAATCTGCGCAAAGAAATATCACCGATAAAAGTCATCTTTTGCTTATGGTTAAACTGAGTGGGGAAAGAAGACCATTTTGCAAAACTGGTGTAATAGAAAAATCCACTTAATTTTCAGATTTCATGAGCATCTTTTTCACAAGCACCAGCTTTCAAGCACACCCATCATTACTGGTCAAAACATCAGGGAACCTAAATAGCCTCAAACATTGAGGACAGAAAATCCCAAATGTTTTCTCCCTGCTCATATACCCTGTTTAGAGATAGCAGACTGCAACTAAAAACAGATTGTTTGTTTACAACTCCCCTCTGCAGATATGGCCAAACAAATTAAAACGCATCACCAGGAGTGATTCCATTACTAGGGTAGAATCATGTGGTACAGGACTGAAGCAGACAGGGTAGTACAAAAAATAAAATTGCTATTCTTAAAATATCTTTCTGAAACCTTGGAGGCTGAAGGCTTTGAAAATGCAGTTTTGAGAACAAGAGATGAAACAGAAAGATTTCATCAGAAAAGGAAGCAGTGTTTTGAATCTCCTCTTGTCTTTTTCTTAGGAAGATTAAATGAGCATTTAATTCACATAGTAAGATGCGTACTATTGTGGGGGAGGTGGGAATAGGGGAGGCTGAAAGGGGATGGATCTTATTTCGACTATTTTCCAAGCCTTTTATGGGGATAAGACTGAAGAGAAAGGGGGTGAGCAGGTCCACCACTGCCCATAGCATCAGGACTGCTACTGCAAATGAAATGGCTGGAGTCTGGACCCTCTTTTAGCCTAAGCTAAATGAATTTTCCCTCTGGGTCTTGAAAAGTACTACAAAGTTCAAAGAATGGGGAAGAAAATCTAAAAGAGTGAAAAGAAAAGACTGTCCATCAAATACTTTGATGTAATGGAAACACAATAGAGCAGTAAAATACTGCCACGCTGGGCAGAGGCGGGATGAATACAGGCACTACATGGATGGCTTGCAAAGCAATTAGTGAATCATTCACATGAGTTAGGCATCCCCAGCAAAGTAAGCTTTGTGGCTGTTTTACAGAGGAAGAACTGGCCAAACAAAAAGGCCTTCAGGGATGTCCTCCCTGCAAGCATACTGCAAAGCAGTGGAATCCACCACATATTTTTACGCTCCACCATATCACCGAGCATTTTTCCTTCACTTGCAACAGTTGCCAGTTAGAAGAAGTAAAAGCCTTCACAACAAATGAGGGGTACACAAGACAGCTATTAATACGCAAAGTGTTACCATACAGCAGATCTTGAGCATTTCCAAATACTTGCATTATGCCTCTCTACATTTCCTCTTGTCTTTTAATGAGTTATTCCCGAAGCTGTAAAAAAAAAATCTTCACTTCCAACCTTACTGTCTTATCTTGCTGTCAGTCCCGAGACTGTATTAACTGGAGGCATAAACAGGTTTGATTGCCTGTACAAGGCCTAAACCTTTCATCATTTCAATAACAGGTGAAGTGATTCCTTTTTATTACCAAAATATAAGAAAACAAGTAAGCAAACAAACAGAAACCTCTCAGAGACAATTCACTGTTACTTTGGAGAATACCTGTTTTTTCCCCCTCAAAGATGAGAACAATCTCTCTACTGATTCAGTTTTACAATATCCACTTACATATTGGACAATTTTAAATGGCGTTAAATAATAAATGCTGACATTTAAGATACATTATCTACAGATTTTGAAGGAATGAGGTTAATTATGTTCAAGAAAAAATAAAGAATGATTATCACCTCTCATTTTATTATCCAGATTAAATGCCAGAGTCTTTACTTAATCATTTCCTGTGCGTTACCAAGGAGTGTATCTTCCAACTTTTATAATGAGTAAGGTGAACCATAATGAGAAAATCAAGGATCTGAAATTTAAACTTTGATCTTAATTATATAGAAAAGAGATGATAATCACTCTTTCAGGCAATTACTGTACACCTCTCTAATCTATAGCTACCCTGTATGTATTATATCAGAAGAAAACTGAGTGTGAAATGTATTAGTGGTTTAGGAGAACAAATGGAAGAAAGGAGAGTATTAGAATCTACTTAGCATTTTATGGCCTACGCAACACAATTCTGGAAAGAAAAATAGTGGTAGCTGACATAACTGGTTTCTACGTGAAACCTATCTGTTAGACAGTCCAGCAACACAGATGGACATAAATTTTAACATAGCAATACAATGATTTAAACTTGCAGCATGTTTTCCAACTGCTAATGGATGAATCTTCACAAAATCCTCATGATGGAGGTTACAGGATATTCAGGGCCTGGCCCTTAACTTGAGCTTGCGTCTACATGGAGCTGTACTGAGTTCACACCCAGGTTACACACCAGGACCAGAATCCACTGGAAAAGGTTCCCTTCCAGGATTCAGCCTTCACACTCAGACACCCGTGTGCCATGTGCTGGGAGTTCAAATGTATCTGTAGGCATCCTTGTATGAATACAGGAGCCTTACTACAGTCATGCACCTTTGATATGGCTACTAGCTTTCAGTGATTTGAAAAAAAAATTACCAGATAATACCAAACTTTCTCCTCTTTATCCATTTCCAACCTCTGTAATCGCGATTGTAACCCTACGGATCCAGAGAGCACATTAATACCACACAGAAGATGCTGCTGAAAATTTACAGTAAAATTATGAACCTCAGTCACCAAACCCCACTTTTTTCTGAGCCAGTGAAACTAGTCACCAGTGCAAAAATCCTACAGACAGGGCTGACACCACACAGGCAAAGGAAAACCTGGCAAAATCTATGACACAAGGAAGATCAATCTTCACCAGAGGCTCGGAGTGTCTCCGAAGCAATCACTGCAGCCAAACAGTCAGAGCCTGTTAGACCTTATATGCCTTATTTATCCTCCAAATAGGAGGTAAGTGCCTATACGCACTTAGAAGCTTATATGCACTTAACTAGGCATTTAATTTGCACTGCAGAGACTGCATATTAGGTGAATTTCAGGTTTAAAATCACATTCTCTTTTCCTCACCTATCTTCCTTCCTTCCCTCCCTCTCTTTTTCTTAAGTCTTTGTCAAATTGCAGTGTTACTGAGATGGAAAGCACAGACTACTTCATATCTGCTAATACTTCACCTTTCCAGATGTATCTCTTCTCTTTATATACATCTAAGGGTATGTTGCCTGGATCAATATGTTATGTACAGTCTCCTTTCCAAAAAATGGGTATACAATTAAACCAACATTCTTACTAAGGACATTGGTAAGCATTCTTTTTCAAACCTTCAATAGCTGGAATATAATGATAACTGTATCATGGCTGAGAATGTAAGCAAGAAAGTAGGTGCAGGTGAACAACATGAAAGGCAGCACTTGTTATCAGCCACTAATAGAATTCCTGTCTAACACTTCTAGCAGTAGGAACAAGATGTTTCTCGATCAGTCCCAACAGTACCACTCTGGGACTCAGGAAAGTCAAATATCTGGGAAATGATACCATATATACAACTAATCAGTGTTTCCTGTAAAAGCTACATTGGATTGGATTCTTGGACCTGAATACTTTTTTTTTTTTTTTTTTTTTGAACGTAGTACTTCTGATAATGAAATAAACTTTAAAATGCCGATTTGGAGTTGTATAGGTCAAGAAATTACTCTCTGCATGCACGCAGATTTCCAATTGTTCTTTCTCAAGAGCTACACAGAATTTATTAGGCTCAACTAATCATCCCACAAGGGACCCTCCCATAACTTCAGTGACAGTTTTCAATTTTATATCTCATTTGGGGACATCTTTAGCTCAAAAAAAGGATTGCTGGTAACCTTAGTTTTACAGTCTGTAAAAAGCTGCTGAAGAAATAGAACTTCTTTTTTTCTCTTCTAGAGAAGAAGGGGACACAACACAGGCAACATTACATGAGCCAGGATCAATTCCAAATTTTCAGTTTCATACCTTCATTAGTGTATAGGGTTTTCAAAAAAATAACTCCTGTTAAAGCTAACATTGAGAATTCAGTAGTGCAAAGGTAAGGATTGGACTAAAAATAGGCAAAGTCTCCATATTATAAATGTAGATACCACAATCTGTATTCATAAGTGGATGAACTTCCTTTTTATCCTACATACACATCATAAAAAACCAAAACAATCATAAAACATCCATACATTATGACTTGGCCACATTACTCACTCACTGGCTACTGACAACTTTGGTAAGCTTAAATTCAGACCTTGCCTCAATACTGTTCTCAGTCAGTCATTTTTGGCCTTGGCCTTCTCCAGGTTCCTGATCCTTCCCTCCTGTCTTCTCTACGTTCCTCAGGAGCACATAACCTCATATTCTACCATAACTGTTTATAGAAGATTATGTATTTACTAGGATACTTAAAAAAGAAAGCGTTACACTGCTAACACCTTTGCTGTTCCTTATTCTCAGAAAAAAAAATAAAATAAAATTCAGCACAAGTATTTGCAACTCCCTGGAATGCTGCTGGTGTCAATTCAGAAAGTTGGTTTGCCTTTGTCACACTTAAAAGAGCTGCTTAAAATATAATCATGCTTCAAGCCCACGCCAGCACATACTGCAAAGATAAAATAACCCATGTGTCCCATTTCTCCATAAAAGAAAAACATGTTCACAAGCCACTTAAAAAGCAGAGAGCCTCCACACCTGCAGATAATTACAACTGAAAAACCCAAGTTTTAAACACCAACTGGACTTAGAAATAAGCAGTTTTATGCCTCCCTGTCCTATTATCTAAGATCTGATCTGAGTAGAAGAATTTGGGATCACTCAGCAGCTCAAGCTTGTAAATTTGACCTCACATGCAACAATAAATATCTCTGCTGTCACTAAGGAGAGGTCTACTCCAGGTGATATAGCTCCACTAATGTGGTATTTTCATGAATTTAGCAGCATAGTCCTACATCTGTGTTAGTGAAATTCACATCAAGGCCTTCCAAATGAGACTGGAAGATCTGCAGGTACAGAAAAGCCACTTTACACCCATGGCAGACCCATGCTGAGCTCAGGTGGAGGGCAGCAAATGATGCCCTGAACTGGCCGTCACCGGTTTTCCTAGGTAGGATGCAGGTATGGTGATGACTACTCTCTTTCACTGCTATACATTCTGTAGACATGCAACTTAAAAGCTGACTGTCTCTGAAAGAAATACACATGCTATTTCTTTTCAAAAAAACAGCACAGATTCCTAGGGAGTACCTCCTTCCTCCCATAGAGGTTTTCTACAAATATCAACAGACTTTGGATCATGCCTATAATGCATCAGCCATTGATGCACAAAAATATTTTTTTCTTCTTTCCAGTGCTCCAAAAAGCAGTTTCGCCTTATGCATCTTAACTGAGTCCCTCTTACAAGCTCTATCCATTTCTATCAGGGATAAAACAGAAGAAAAAAAAAAAAAAAAAAAAAAGAACACATGCTCTGAATGAGATCCTCTGGGTAGGGATCAGTACGGGTCCAGAAAAGACTGCAAAACAACTCACAGCTCCACCATCAGAAAGGCCAGTGCCTCATGTACACAAAAGTACTACAAAGCAGAGCTAGGTTTGACAAGCTCAAAAAACCCCAGGCATCTCTACCAGATAGCACCAATAACAAAATCTTCTTGCAAACAAACCTTTTGATTTATCAAGTCAAATCCGTAAGTTAAAACCATTTTCCTAATACAGAGTTAAATGTTTTCTATGAAGTACTTTTTTATTATTTTGAGTGATTCTACACAGATACTTACATTATTAATAGAAGGGCATACTGGTTTCGATCCGTGAAATCTTTTGGCAGTGACAACTGTAAAGGGAGTTCTTTTAAGAAAAGAGCAAAACATTAAAGGCTGGTAGTTACACAGATGAAAAAGAGTAACATTGTAAGAAAGCTTTTGGTTTGTTAAAATAACATTTTGCTAAATTTACCGTAGTCCTCAATGTGAAGCATTTTAATTTCAGTCCTGGAATTCTTTTTCTTAAAAACAGCTTCTTTCAACACAGCATTATTTTCCAAAATATAAAACTCTGTAGAAAACAGGAAGAAAAAGCAAGTTGAAAGGTACATAGAACCATCACACTAGAGATAAATCAAGATTGAAAAAAAAAAAAAATTAAAGAAAAAGAGACAAATGTGCAATGACAAATCTTGTAAATGAATTCCTTCTGTAAATACTTTTTTATCATGCAACTGCTTTGCAATTCAGGAACTGAGCAATCAGCTTAATTCAAAACATATACATCTATTCCATTTTCTGGCTTCAGTAGGCTTTGTTTTCGTTAAGCACTAACAATGAAATTGCTGATGAACAACATGAATACTAGTATCCGTGACAAACACTAACAGCAGCTGTTACAGGGAAAGGCTACTCTGCTGGGCAATACCCTGCGCCTCAAGCAGGCATCCTTTCCAAGCTGCATACTCCAAGTCAATATTTAGCCAGCACAGCTCTACTTGATCATTGCATGTCCTTCTCTGTCTTCTACACTTCAACCAAGAGCAAGGCTTCAGTTTGGTTTAAAGCTGCAGGCAGTTTTGAAGCAATGCCTTTGCACAGGAAAGAATGATTAATTACGTTTTTGGGTTGGTTTTTTTTTTTCCCCTTTTCTTTTTTACTCAAATTACCGATCTTGCTTCCAAAATGTAGATTTTTTTATTAAACAATAAACCCTCCACATAGGGCCAAAACGGGTAATCTAAAAAGAATGTTTGTTCTGGGCAGTCAACCAAAATGGTATAATTATAGTCTGAGGGTGGAATAATTGAAGTAATCCTTAATCATTCTTTTATGAATTGAAGAGGATAATCTAATCTTGCACTGAAACATTAACGTTAAATTATCTTTTTTATTATTTGGTTTCTTGCTGTTACAACAAACAATGTCCCTCTATCCCGACTTGCTTTGTTTTGCTCTAAAATTCTGTACATAAATCTCTTTTATAATAATTCACTATCAACAGTATTCTAGATGCAAGTAATAAAGAGCAAAAGTCTACCTTCACAGAACTGAGTAGCTCTACAGAATTAAATGAATTTACTTTGAGCAGTAATAGCTACCCCTTATTGAGTTGGATAAAACTCCCTCCCCTTGGTGCGCTATGGCTCTCAGCTTTGCAAATGCTGTCAACAGCAACACTAAAAAAAAACCAACCAAAAATACCAAACAGGAAGCCAAAGTGCAGGCATTCATTAAGACTTGGTAGCATGATACTATTGATCAGTATGCTACTTCAATATATAATGTCAGGTCCACTGTTACGGCTGAATAGTGGCTGGCCCACGACAAAAGGGATGCAGACAAGTACAGTTCAGGACTTCTGGATTCTGGGAAAAAAATCTGTGGATAATCTGTTGAATGAAATTAAAATAGGTAAGGATTGATTCAGTGGTTTTAAATGAAAGATGTCCCTTTCCTCTACTCCACACCTTCATGCTACGTGGACCCACAGTGGAATTGGAGGTAGCAGAGCTGTTACCTCTACTGGACCAGAGAAATACCTAAGTGAAGAAAATTCTGCTGCTGAAGGACAGTCTTCCATTACAAAGCACCTCAGGCAGCCAGGATTCAGCAACGGATTTGGTGTCAACATACAGAAAGCAATCAGTAAAACTTGAAAATTAGACGTCTTGAATACCCTCCTAAAAAGCCTTTATTCTTGGATTTGCTATCATTGAAAATGTCAGTGGAGCTGCTCTGATTTGAGAAATGCAAGAGGAGGACTAAGTTCATTATATGCAGGTCAGATTTTATGATCAATTGTCCAAAACCTGTACCTTACTTCAGGATAATTGGACTGTAACTTTATAAACATCTCTAAAAGCACAGAAGGTGTATCGTAATGGCAGCATAATTTACATAGAAAGTGAAATGGATGAAGACCAACCTGCCATCTAATTAACTCAAGTGTAAATAGAAGATCAATGATATGCACTTAGCATAAAACATATCCAAAAAGCCTGGGAATGTTTTAGTCATTTGATTAACATTTCCTTATATTTGCAGATGTGGATGTTGCTAAAAGGTAATTAATAGAGCTTTATATGAATGAGCCTTTCCATCTACTTGTAACTGCCTTTCCCCTCCCCCGCGCTCTCCCAAACAACCAAGGACGATAATAAAATATACTTCTTCCATAAGGAATACTCACTTGCAGTGCTACTTGTACTGTGGACGCTAACAACTGGAACGCCTGGCCCTGTTTTGAGGAGAGAAGAAAAACAGAGGAGGTGTAGGGTAGTTAGTACTCAGTAGTTCAGTCAACACCAAAGAATGAGAACACCAGTGACCACATAAGGCCAGACCCTGGAAGCCCTGTATATGTGCTTCCCTTCAAACACAGCAGTAACTCCACTGGTGTCTCTTCGGAAAGACACAGGTTAGGCTGTGGTACCAACATCGCGTGAAACAGAGACTGCCTTCTGCCTGTTCAGTAAGTAGCCGAGACCTCTGCACCTAGGAGGAGTATATTATTTTTTTTTCAAAAACTTCATGTTTTAGCTATAAGTGAAGAATAAAAAAAATTATGGAGGTACTTAATGGCACTGTCTAAAATATAGCAGTTTGACATTCAGAAACAGTAACTTCAGGTTGACTGAGAAGTGTATTAATGGTAATATTCACTTATATTTTCCATGGAAAAGCTACAGAAGTGTTGAAAAATGATCACATATTTCACTTAATTATCTGTTTAAGAAGCTCCTTTGGTACACCAGCTCTGCCAGACCAAGACCATCACGGTTAAATCTAGGGTAATGTAATCTAATCTTATTTTATGGTAATGTCAGACACTATATTTTTACTGTACCACTAAGAAACTAAAAGCACCAGGAATAATTCTCCATGTCAATAGGTACTGTGCAAATGCACAAGATGGCACGTAAAAATGGGGACACCAAACATCCAACATCCTCAGAAGGACAGCTGAGATTGCTGTCCCTGCTCTGAGAACCGCCCCCCTGTGTAAATTTGCAAAAGAAAATGTTGCGTCCCCACCCCCAGCATGGAATTTATGCACAGGAAACTTAGTTTTATCTCAGTAAGACAAGAGTTTGAATTATATGCAGGCAGTCACTATTGGGTTAGGAAGGATGATGTAGAAAAGCTGAAGTCCCTGAGGACGCCACGGCAGATGAAGGTATGGACCCTCTGAAATTAGGAGTTAAGACTCCTCTTTTTTGGGGAAAAAAAAAGATTCACTTTGAGAGCAGTTCAGAGACGGAGCTTAATTTATGTGTTTTGAGTCATCCTGAGGAGGTTGTCTCTCCCAATTAATTATGGCACGAGCCTAGGGAAACTTAAATACCTGAAATAAATAGCATGATGCCATTCACAGCCTCTGACAGCCTCCACTGAAGATTTTTATCAATTTCATTCTCTGCCTCAAGGGAGGCTATTGACAAAAATCTTACAGGTAGATTGCTGACAAATCAAAGCTTTCTGCCTTAGCTCTTCAAAAGATAATTTCTTTAGCTGTTTCTTTTTCTTTGTTTTGTTTTCTTTTTCCAGCTCTCTTTACTTCTGAATTTGTCATTTTGCTTTGAATTCTGATTTAAGAAAGACCATTTTTGGAAGGGAAAGCACTGGCATTTTCCAGGCCAGCCCTACTTGTCATACCAAGAGATGGAAGGATGATGATAGATTTTGAAAAAGGGACACCACAGCAGAATAAAGAGCCGATCAGAAAAGAGAAAGACAGACTTGTGTTACAGGCATTGTATTACAGCTCATCAGAATTAAGCACAGCACTTGGATTGCCCATTGACCTCCTATAACTAACACTAAATCCACAACTTGTTTCCTGCTGTATAAAATGGGAAAAATAATTACTCCCTTTGTGAAGTATCTTATTTGAGTGGAGAGATTAACATCTGACAGCATTTATGAAGTGCTAAAGGAGAAATCCACCAGCAGTGTGGAAAGTAAGTGTAAAGGACGCACTTGCCAAAACTGAGAGGCTGTAGAACCGGTCCTCCGTCTACCGGGCTAGAAATAACTCCTCACTCAGGAGAGTCTCTGGAGATGGATACAGCTTGTATACGGAGACAGATCTCCTGGCTCAGGGTAACTAAGAAGGAAAAACTATCCTAATAAAGGTGCTCACGGGTAAACAGGAGGTGGAAGAATTGAAACTTGTATAGATCAAACCAGTCCAGAGTCCGCCGAGGATTTTTTGCTGGGCAAATTGCTTTTGTAACAATTCAGTCCGGCTTTTTGTGTTAGAAAACAAGCATGTATGCACGTAGGTGTGGTGTCATCTGTCGCCTTGAAGCAGTTTACCTCGTACTCTTACAAGGAACTCCCTGAAGAAGAGTTTTAATACGTGCTCTATGGTGATGTTGCCATCAACTTTGACACTGTGAAGTACCCACCCCACCACAGGGATTTTGCAGAGCTGTGGCAGTATGTGGGGGCCACACTGCTGCCATAATTGCCAAGCTCTAACGAAACACAAGAGAAGACCTCTGAATAACCCCAAGTTGACAACTAGACATTAATGTTTGAGACAGGAAAACTTAATGATGGTGCTTTATCATCCCTGCCCAACACCTTCAGCTCAGGGCACTCTACTGGTTGCAACTCAGTGGAGTGTAGGTTTAATGCTGGGAGGATGATCTACAGTCTTATCAGCTCAAACAGAGAACTGTCATCCCCAAAGTCACTGAAAGTCATGAGCTCGTGAGCAATTTCATGTGCAATGTCCTACTGGCATCCACATTTTTATATCAAAGGAACTCGTTAAAAATTACAGACTGAATATACTTTGCTAAAATAATAACAAGAAGCTATGTTTTGTGGCCCTAGCACATTGCTGATTCAGGGAAAAAAACTTCCCAATTTGCCAACCCTCCCTCTTGCAGGAATCTGAGACTTTCCCCATAGGGACTATTGTCAAGCACCAGGGAAAACTCTGCTTAAACCACGAGGAGCTCATTACTAGTGCAGTCTTTACTCAGATAAGGGTCTCAGGATTTGCTCCGTAACTTCTGCCGCAGCTTTAACCATATATAAACCATACAGTTGGTATATTTTTTTTCTCTAATCAGCTATGTATTATAGGTGCACTTCCACAAAAAAAAAACAACCACACACCAAAAAACCCCACCAACCACAACCTTATTTTAGCCAATATATATTCATAGTTTGTTTGTTTGAATTGATTCAATTCTCAAGCAGGCAGATACTTTCTTTTTGTGCAAAAAAAAAAAAGTGCAGTTGCAAAAGAAATAGAAAAATGCATGCAAATAGAATGGGCTATTCACATGTATTTCAGATGAATTGTGCTCTACTGTTTTCAATCTGATGCTAGTTGAGCAAAAATACTGGAAGAACGTTGTCTGTAAAATATTGCATGTTTCAAGGTCAACAGGTCCAGCTATACACTTTATTATTGATTGTCTCCTGCTTTTCTGTACCTGTTTTTATAATCTTACTTATTTATCAGTGCTTATTTCCTGGGTGTAGGTTATAAATTTCTCAGTGTGGCATGGTTCTACCTCTCTGTTTATACGTACCAGGTCTGAACCCAACTGGTGCCATTTAGTGCTACTGGAATGTAGAGAACAATAAGTTATTTATTGCAATTCTACTGATAAAAGGGATCTGTCTATGTAGATTAAACCATACCTGGGGTTTGGTAGATACTCACACATATATGTATACATACGTGGGTGAGTATGTATACTATACTCATACATTTATACGTACATGGAGACATGGTGTTAGAGAAAGGAGGCCCTCATTTTTTAACTAGGTATAGTTGCACAAGATCAATCCCAATACATACTATAATGAAGCTGTTATGAACCACAGTACCATCACTATAAATTCCACAATTTTTGGTGAAGAATTTTTACTCGGGGTAAATTTAAAAGTCAATGTCCTTTACTAGGACTAAAAGGTTAGGATTGGAGCAGCTTTCTGATATCACTCATTATTTAGATTTTACATAGAACATCTTTATTTACAGTCTTGCAATAAGCTCTGTACAGAACTTTTAGTAATCCACTACTGAGCTAAATGTTAGGCTCCAGCCTAATGCACTTCTCAAGGGAATACATTAATTCAGAAGCAAACATAGTACTATTACATGCTGTGCATTTGACTTACCTTTACAGTGCAGTAAAAAATGCCTATTCATGGGGCTAAACTTTGCACTGAAGTATGTGCACTGGTCTTTCAAGAAGTTGCATGAGAGACACTGACGATTCAATGATCCCACTGTCGATACGCTGTGGAAAAAATTGGTCAGAAACATTTTCCATTGGAATAACATACAATAAACCAAGAATTAGGTCATCAGAGTGATAACATTTGTTTCAGTCTCTAAACTTGCCAAAATATCACTGTCTTATTTTGTGCCTGATGCAAACTGTTTTCAGATGACTCAGTGGACTACTGTTCTGTAAATTGGGCAATGCGGACAGGATCCAAAACTTGCCCAAAGCAGGACTGGAGTTCCAATAACTAACAGTGCTGCAGGGTAAAAATGTTAGTAGGAAACCATGAAAAGCCTCATTAACTTCAGATTTAAGCACTGAGGTTTGTATAAGGAGGAGGTGCATTGCCCAAACACTTTAAATTGAATGATTAGACCCCATAGATATTATTTTTACTTAGAATATTTTCACTACTTTTAAAAACACAGTCACATTAAATGCTTGCATTTAAGTTTAGCTTTTGAGATGCTTATAAAGTACTAGGGAAGACATAAGTGGTAAAAACATTTTGTGTTAAAATCTTTTCCATTTTTCAAAAAAAATGTAAAATATCATCAGCATTTTTAGTTTTGAAAAACAGTGATTCTGCCCTTGTTACATCTCAAGCGTACTAATTTTTACATGATATAAATATTACCCAAGTCCCAAAGCAGCAATTAAGCTCCCAGAATTCCATCATAGCCCTTATGGCTTCGGATGAAGACGCTGTTAACACAGCCCCATGTACTTCTTACCTATGTAGCTGTCTTCCTCTTGGGGATTCTTCAGTGCTTAAGAAATAACTGTGCCCAAAAGACAAACAAAGTTAAACTCAGTTTGGTAAACTGTCTGATTTGGGTGGTGTTTGGAGACATGAGAGACATCAGAAATAACATTTTTTTTTAAATTAAAATTTAAAATTTAAAATTCCCCAAATACACGTGAAGATCAAATACTTTATATATAAACCTAAGCTCCACGATTAAACTTAGACCCAGTATAGAGAGTAATTCTTTCAGATTATATATGATTTCATATTAAAACAGTGATGAACACAGTAGTTCATGGTTTCTGTTTAATTCCTGTAATGCCCAGGAGCTCCAGTAGCAACCAGGACCCCTTTCTGCATATTACAAATACAGAAGAGAAAGTGTCTCCTTCAGTCCAAGAGTTGGCAATATAAATCCAAGGAGTACAAAAAGGTTGCAATGAAGTTATATAATAAATTACAATAGGCCTTATGATACCTGAAAGGCTTTTTGAGCTGTAGAATGACTTCTATCTAGAGACAGAAGCTAGCACCCTAGGCGATGGTTTACAGACAAGGCTGCATGGGTGGAAAAAGGCTTAATAGACCTGCTGCAAAAATATCAAGACAAGTCCTTGGTGTGTCTCAGATGAGATCCCCACAGAATTTCTGCTTGAGAGGCAGAAGGAGGGTAACGAAGTCCTCTCAAGTGGCTGGGACAGCCCACATGCAGTCTGCCACCTCTCTGCAGGCTGAGTGCATCCAGATCTCATTTTTTCATCTGAACCTTGGAGAAGTATCAAGAAATTCTCCATGGATATATTTTCAAAACCCATGGAAGGACTGGTCAGAAAGGGTGTTTCTCCAGTACCAGGGGAGATAATAGGCATCATGGCAGCCTCAAAAAGGTCCTTGCTGAAATATTATTTATTTTAAAGAAAATCAGAATTAGACACATCTGTTCATTTTTTGCCATGCACAGATACACCTGAAGACTAACCAAGATCCACTGAAGTTATGTGGAGCCTTCGGACGTTTTGTGTCAGTTCTTTACTGCTCCCAAAAATCACCAAGTATGTGCTGCATTTCCTTCCCACGATAGTCCTAAGATGGGTTTTGGAAAGATTTCTCTCCGAGTGACCAGGGAGAAAATCGGGGGTTTGGATAATCGCTCCATATAATTTGAATTTATGAGGTTGAATTAGATCTCCAAACAAAGTCCAGAGATCTCATGGAGTAACCAAGCAAGCATGAAAGCTGAAGAATTGGGGATTTTATCACGTAAAAATTTACTATGATTTCTTTTCTGGAATCCAGAAAAGGGTTGCATTGTGTGTTGATTTCTTTAATTTAAAAAATACAGTGAGTAAACTGATGTCACGGTATGCTCCTTTTCCCTCTGCATAAAAACACACGCAGTAATACATTGACAGATAAATTGTCTGACAAACGCATTTTATGTACTTGGGAGTGTAAAATTTACGGTAGTTCTCAAAAATGAAGAAATATTGTTACTTAATTTTAGCTACACTATTTCCAGTTAAATAGATTCTGCTTTATTAACTCCGATATTTTCATAAATAAACAAAGAGAATAGTTCTTACATCTTTTGAGTACTTTCATCATATGCCAGGATTTTGATAACTTCCCAGTTTCCTGATGTCAGATGTCTCACACTGATTTGTTCGCTTTTAGCCTGGAGAGAGATGGAAAATGTTAACTTTAACCTCACTTGTTTTCCTTTGCCTAGCAGGATTGTCTGAATGTCATTACCGATTACATCTTTTTAAACTTTAATGTGCAACATAACATCTTTAAATCACAAACCTCACATTTTGACAGGCCTGAACTTCAAGAATCCTTTCCCTCTTATATATAAACTTTTCAAAGTCATTAAAATAATCTCAATTTCCATCATAATTTTTCTTTCAGTTGCCCACATGCCAACACACAATACAAGCCCTATACCTCAAGTTTTGTTTCTCTTAGCTGTTCTTTTCCTTTACAGAAGCATAGCAGGGGAATCTAACTCAGACCTTTGTAACCAAAACTTTGCACCACTGTGTGCTCACCAAGCTTTCACCTTTATCACATGCTTGTACTGAGCTAAGATCACCTCAAAGATGCTGTGCAAGGACACCACCGCCACCCTCACCCGAGGAGGCAGGCAAACCTCTACAGGAAATGCCCTGCACAAACTCAGACAGAAGTTCACAGGATCTTCTTAGTTAAAGCCCCTGCTCCACCATGCACTCTGGAGAAGCCTCTCTTTATCCAGGGTCTGTAAGGAGAGTCTATGAGTGGCCTTCAAATTTTGGCAACTGAACCAAATGTTTACAAGTTGGGGAGCGCCCCTTGCTCCCTACCATGAACTGTTTCTATCCCGGTGCGAGCCTAGGAAAATAACTGCTACAAAGGGAAATTCAAAACCTCTCTCAAAGAAAGCGATGGCAGTTTTCTCAGCCAATGCACCAGAAACTGAGTTAGGAAACATCAGGTTGCAATGCATATCTACCTTGAGGTAAAAACCAAACTCTGTCTAGAAGCTGCAGAAGACTCCTCGTGAGGCACAGGTTAAAAACAATGAAACCTGAAGAGTGAGAAGCTGATTTGAGAGTGCTTCCTAGCACAAAAGATACATTTCTTGCTTAGGCTTCTGAAGATTAAAACTTCAACCATGAACATACTTGAAGAGAGCTTTCTCTGTACTAGGGCTACGATGCTTGGCCTGGATATAAACAAAAAGTCTTAGTTTTCAAATTCAACACAAATGTTGTAAAGAAAAGAAGTGATACTTCAGCTTATATATCAGCTTTAGTGGGTGAAACCTGAGGAGCTGGAATTACAAAGGAGGTCAGAGGGAGGATCTAGCAGTGCTTTCTGGCCTTGCGCCCTGTGAATCCGGACCACCAGTCCATACCTAATCACAGTGGCCTCAGGGGTTCTGTGGCCTACAAGAAGTCATGAAGGCAAAGAGGTTTTTTTTAATCCCTGTATTTCTGAACCATACCTTGTAAACTCTGAGCTCTACATCAGTAGCAGCAATAACTAGAAAGCAGAAAATGCTCAAGGACACTTATGAGACATCTGGAAATGGCAAGGCAGACACAAGTCCCTTAGAACTGATCTGTTTTCTAACAGACCCAAAAAAAAAAAAAAAAAAAGAATGATGTAGTAACTATGACAAGTCTTGCAAGTACCAGCTGAATTCAGGATGTTGTGCTAGGTGCTGTACATATGTTTATGATGACAGCTTCCTTGTTCAGGAAGGTTCTCATGTTCAGTGCTGTCTCCGTGAATGATTAAAATACAAAATAGTGATTTATTTATTATAAGTGACTATTACTTCTCTAGAAAGAGAGATTGTAACTATTGAAAAAGATATTTAAATATTGAGATCACAGAATCTAACAAGAAACAGCAATAAAAAGCCCAGCCAAGCGTTAATAAACATGCTTATTTTTCAAGGTTACAGCCATAATACATAATTTATGAAGCTTGCAGGAAGTTCTAGCCTTGATCCATTAAAGTTACTTTCTAATTCTTATTTTGTGGTTGGAAAAAAAAAAACTTTCTAGAGTTGCAAAACCCCAAGTAAGAAATTTCTAGATACATAACACGGTTCAATCCCATTTTGAGATTAGTTTCTTTTAAATATTTCATAAGTTACTAAAAGCATTTGAAAACAATAAAACGCACATCCAGACCTCTACATCCAGACAGTAAATAATATATGATAGACAGTAACCTTTTAAACAGCAACCTCTCCTTGCAAGAAGATTTAATTAGATGGTTCTGCTAACCTTCTTTGATTATCTCATTGACACATGCCTTTCTAAAGTACAGTCAAAGAAATGCGGCCCAAGAAAGACCATCATGTGTCAGCACTTGTTGAAAGATTGACAAATAAGCTTCAGTGATTAAATGAATCTAAAGCGAGCCATTGAAATTTACTTCTTTGTCACTGTATGTTCACATTGGTTCTGTCTTTTAACTTTCCTGCAATTGGAGGCTGATTTCCATTAATGAGCTGTACTGAGTAGTAGAGAGAATGCCAAATTCCAATGTTATCCAAGCTCAATCATGAAAAAAACGGAATCATCTGGGTACCAGCATCCTGCTGACTGCTTTAAATTCTGCAGGGCACCTGTTATGCCGCTGTGGCTCTCACAAGGTGTGACAAACATCTGATCTGACAGAAGACTTTATGTGCAACGGATAATATAATTTTTATGCCTCCATGTTTGCTTTAGAAATAATGGACAATCAGATTAATGCACTGTGTAAAACACGTCATATAAACACATTTCCTGTCTTTTATTGCTCTGTATCAGCCCCATTACCACACAGAATGTTGCTTATTGATGAATAATGGTTGATACATGGGATATCACATTTCCTCTTCTTCTCACAAGCAGCTATATACGTAAAGCCAAATTTGTACTTGGTGATACCATTCAGACTTGTTTATACTCATGGTGGTGGTGGTCAAAATAGAACTATTTTTGATTTTTGGAGCTCTACAGTACCCAGGGCTCTAATTCTGCCTAAAAGTGTTAGAATACTAAACTCTAATCATAAGTTTGACTTTAAACATTATTCTGGTGGGATTAAAACATGTATTTAACATCAGGTATATATTTAATTAACCTATTGAATAGGAGTGGTCTTAATCTTTTGCTTAAACATTTTCCTGAATTAGGATCAGGTTTCCTGTGCTCTTTAGTAGTGAAAAATGTTAGAGCCTACAGGTTTAAGGCAAATTCGATTGTATCTGTAACATCCTTGAGAATGCTCCAAGTTATTTTTCAGATCTACATCATTATTATTTCATGCATTTTAAAGATACTTATTCATATTAGGAAATAAACCAAAATAAGACTTGATTGACTAAATGGTTTTGTTCTGGTGTGAATTTTTGTGTGGTTACTATACTAATACACCTTTACCAGATTGTCATCGGAGTTACTGTTTTCTGTAGAAGACAGAATTTGACTTGTCTTTGATCCCTTTTTTCTTGTCTGAATCTTTCTTGATATATTTACCCTAGTGAATGAGTATCTTGTTCTTGCTTCTTCAGGTTAAATTTTCATTAAAGTTCTTTTGCTCTTTTTCTGTCTGAAGTCACTGTGAACGTATTTCAGACTTAATAATGTGCATACCAGAACACTGTCATAAAGGGAGATAATAGACTTGCCTGGTGCCAAGTCTGATATTTTGATGTTTTGGGTACCTTGCTAATCCCTCCTATGTCATACGGCTCTGCTAAAGTATCTGGATTAATGCTCTGCTGATTTAAATAGATGCCTCGGAGTGTTCCGTTCCAGGGCATAATTTCCTTTATTAGTTCATCACATCTTCGTATTGCTGACCTTCAAAATCATAGTGCAAATTTATCCTCTTTCAAATTCTTCTTTGGAAAAAGCAATGACCCTGGGAATTGGAAGCCACTGGAAAATGTTGCAAAGGGTAATAAAAGAGTCCTAATTTTCACAAAATTTGAAGTTTTGCATATTGCTTCCCTTTACTGTTGTGTGTAAGACCAGAATTATGAATATTCTGAATTGACATTTAAAATTATACTTATGAATATATAGTGTAGATAAAGAGGGTAAAACGTGTGTTTTTGTAGGTCTCCTGAATTTCTTTGCCTATAAAACATTATTATTGATAGAAGGGTTTAACACGAAAACATCTCTGCTTGTCTATACAGGTACAAAGAAAACATGAAATCTTCCAGAGAGAGTACTTTGGAAGTACTTTTCATTTACAGACCTTACGTGCCACCACAGCAGAGGTCTAAGAAAAGAGAGAGCGCTCCACTTACTCTGCAAGAAGTTGTAAATATGTCCCTCTGCACCAAGTGGCAACCTGGACAGGACAAATGACCACGACACAAGTGTTCAGACTCTACTGAAGTGCAAGCCTTTTCTTGGGTCATCGGTCCTCAGTATAGTCCTAGATGACCACTGGGATATCAGAAAAAGCCTGAACCAAAAGCTTACCTGAACAATAAACATGGCTATATGGTGAAATTCACCCCGGCCTCCCTGCTTCACTGGGACAGTCATGAAGAACTTACTGCCATCCTTGGAGAAAACCGGTTCTTCATTCTACAAATGTAAGATTGTGTTAGTTTGTCCCACTTTCCATTAAACTTCGTAACAAAACATCAGCTTCCGTTTTTTTGTCTCCTTGGTTTTGGTAGTTGCTGTGCTTATGAGCACAACTGGAGAAAAATCTGTTGGAGATTTTAAACATATTCTGCTAAGATTAACACAGATGTGGTGGCTAAAGGTAACTGTAGCTCATGCTAGTAGTTACCATTGTGCAATCTTGTCCTAAAGCATGGGTTACAGCCCTTGCAAAACTCTCCCTCACAACGAAAGGTCTGGTAGTCTGATCCCAAATGCAGCAGGATACATTCCTTTACAGACATACAATTAATGACAGAGATAAGTCCTACAGTGATGAGAAGGACAAATGGTTCCATGGTCTGGACTCAGCAAAACATTAGCAAGTACAGGCTTAACACTCACTGATTTTCATGATAAAGTTGTATGGAAAAAATGAGCACATTGAAGTGATATTCTGAATCACGGTCTTACCATAAATTGTAGCCTGATGTGATACCATCTCCCCATGTCTAACTTTACACAGAAATATTAAAGGAAAAAGGCTTGCTATAAAAGCATAGATTTTTTTAAAATGATTTCTCATTTATACATTGCAAAATGAAGCCTGAAATGTATTTTAAATAGAATGTGTTTCATCCATTTATTGGATAGCTCTTCTGAAGCTATAAAAATGGAATCATTTGCTGACATATTAGTTCAACATATTGTTCTGGGTATGAATTTAGAAACATTCCTATGCATTCCAATTATAGCCCATATGAACTCTAATCTTTGAACTCCTTTGCGTTTAATTTGGTGAGGTTATCTTTTAATCAGAAAAAAAAAAAAAATCAGCAGAGTATATGACATGCTTAGAATGGGATTCATCGGATCTATCTTTAACCATCCAAGACTTAGGTAGTTAATCAGCTGGTCGTCTAAGTTCTTACTTAACTGACTGCAGAGAGATTGGAAACTGAAGGGAATTTTCCCTCTGGAACGCAGACAGGTGTCTCAGTTCGAAGGGCTGAATAGCTCGCTGGAAGTGCGCACCTCTTTCCACCCCTGACATGGTCAGCTAGACAGTGAAATGCCCTCTGTGTGATGCTAAGTGACAGGATTCCCTCTACCAGAGAAACAAGCTACCATCTGAATGTTTACACAGCCACTGCTATAATCCTCAGCTGTTAAATTAATTTAGGATCCTAAAAAGTATTCAACTTTAAAAGGAATGGTTTTTAATAGCTTATAAAATAACATAATGAAATAAAAGTGACAATGAAGCAATAACACATTATACATCCAGAAATAGCATTTATACTGTACCTGTTTAGGAAGCCATAGGTCTGACTGCATTTCATATTTCTAAAAAAAGAAAAAATTGCTTTTATGGAATAGCTATAGATCAAAAATATTTTCCACGTTCAGCAAAAGGTCTCTAGCTATTTCATATTTTTTTTCTACTTTGTTACAATCTTCACATCTCTTCCTTGGCACTTACATTGAAACAAACGATAATTTAATTATAAAGTCAGCTGCTTTATTCAGAGTTTTTGGTAGAACACCACAGGGGACCTAAGAATGCCTTTTCAGTCCTTTCTGATTAGCTATCAAGCAGCTTTACACAGGCAGTTCTATTTGTTTTTTACCTCTAGGCATCATCTGAAAACGGGATATTTTAGGTCCTTCATCAACACTGGGCTAACAGCCAGCATCAAGCTCAAAGTGTGAGACCTTTTCAAAACACAATCCCTTGCTTTAATGGGTTGTACTGTGGCATTAGTGAAGAGAAAAAAAAAAATGCAAATGATTGTTTTTTATTGGTCACACTCATATTTCATATCACGCCATCTAAGAAAAAAAACAACAAATACCATGCACATATTGTTGGAAAAAAATATAGAATATACATCAACTGTTGTAAATTGTCACAGTCACACTGAAGTCATGAAAATTTATTAGCTTTAGAAGCATCTGTACATATACGGCCTGAAAAATGAAAAATCTGTAGCCGTTATAGCAGCTGCTATTTTACAGTACTTTTTGGAATTAAGAATATGTGCAAAATGCTAAAAAAAAAAAAAAGGTTTACAGTTGAAATCAAACTGTGGGATACAATGTTAAATTCTCACAATGCAGCTATTTCTTATCCATTACTGAATTCAAGAGCATCACCTTATCCCAGCAGATGCAGCGGAGGAACTGTCGCGGCTTACAAGCATCAGCCCAGTCTGAGCTGCCCTCAGCACGGCGATGCTGCACCGCTATCCTTTCTCACCCGCCTACAAGGTCCTTCGTTGCACTTTGTTTCTTCTGGAATGAGACTTCTCAGTCTCTCTCTCTTATATTACTGGATTACAGCTCCCTGGATACCTACTTCAAACAAGTCCAATTGACCTTGGAGCACACAAGGGTTTCCTTTCAGAAGCGACTGCTCACTCTGGTTCCTGACCTTAATAAAAGGGCACAAGGCTTGCAGGAACCAGGTAAAAACCAACCCAATCAACAAATCTCCATGTTCACAATTTTAATCCATAGTTTAGGGACTTATTCACAGTTTCTCAGTCAGGCAAAGCAACCTGCATTAAGAAGCAAAAAAAGCTCAGAAATAATCCCTAACACTTTAACATGAGTGACTTCAGTAGCAGACACTGATGGGAGCCTTTTGATTCAGCGGGCAAACTTAGACCTACATTAATCACTCATAACCATTTACAGTGCCAAATTATACCCTCTACTTTGTAGCATCTGTTGGTACTGATATTAGCATGTTTAGAAAATATTTATACTTTTAGTAAGTTCTGGGAAGAGACTGTGACTCAGAATGGGAAAGTGGCCAACTGCATTCAAGCTGCAAGACTGACTGTGAAAATGGAGAGATGGAATGCAGCGGTGTCAGAAGTCAAAGTCTGGGTCTAGGCATGGGATGTGGCTGGATTCAAATAGAAAAATGTATTTCAGCTTGGCTTACATTCAAAATTAAATACCCCTGTTGCCTTTCAATTTTATTTCTTTCTGAAGTTATTTAATTCTCCTATCAAATTTGCAGGGATTATAAGAATTTTACACCTTTTCCTTAAACATATGTAAGCTGTGAGAGACAGAAAGATCTGAAATTGTAGGGGGAGAGAGGAGAAACCAGGCAGCTGAAAATATCTGACGGAAGACAAGCTTGTCACTGCATTAGCTATATCCAAAGTACACCATGTTCAGCAACTGCAGTTTCCACTGAAATTAATGAATGAACAAAGCTTGGTAATTCTGCAAATGTCACTCAAAGTTGCTAATTGCATGAAATCATTTCACCAGATTTGGAATTTTCTCACATCCATTTCCTCCCTGTTGACTAATTATATATTCAGCTTGCAGCTACTGCATCTGCAAACTGATTTCTGAAAATCTTTTTCTGAATATGAAAGTAAAGTGCTTGAAGAAACCTTGAAGAGAGAGCTTAGGAAAAAAAATCCAACTTACCCTGCTGCAAGCGCCAGTTGTGGTTTCACAAACCGTAAGGACGGAGATATTCTGAGGTCTGTTTAACCATCTCACCACAGCCTTGGTGTTGCTTACCCATTTCACCATGGTGATGTAATATTCCCTAAGAAAATATTTGAAAACACAATGTTCAGATCATTCCTATTTCAGATTAGAATCTTTAAAAAAAAAAAAAATATATATATACATTCCATCAAATGCTGGGCTTATACTGCATGACAGTATCAGTACTGAGGGATGGAGAAAATAACCCCAAACACTCAGCATCTGTGTTCCTACAAGGGGGAAGGCTCAGTCCTAGTGCGTTGTACCCCTGGGAAATTTTACTCCGTTAGCACCTCCTTTCAGCCATTTGTAATATATAAACTTTATCATCTGCGAAACATACTTATGAAACATATGTTTGCGAATACACGGGGAACTATGTACTTGTTGCCCAGCTTAAGAATGAACACTAGATTCCAACAGAAGCCAGTATTTTCTCATACCAAATACCTTCAGAGACACACATCTTTGCAGAAGAATCCAGCCCTACTGCCAAACCAAGAAAAAAGGTCTCTAATGTCAGGGGGCAGGCAAGACCACTTTAAAATGCCACTTGTTATAAAATAATATGTATTTATAATGGGACTTCTGCACAAAGAGAAGTCACGCTCAGTGTGTGTCAGCTACCATTTTAACAAATAGCTTATAATATCGGACAAATTGTCTGTCCCTCAATGACCTTGGGTGAGGGCTGAGCTAGGGAAGCTTCCTAGGTGCAGACTCATGGAATGGAGTACCTGCCTCCCTCCTCCCAAAATCCTGCCAGGCTGTCAGATTGGGGATGTTACAGAGGAAGACGTGTTGCAGCTTGTCATCCCAGCCAGGCTATTTGCTTCACTTCTCTATTCATGGCAGCTGGCAGCTTTCACAGTCCAGCTGAGTTATGTGCAACAGTGGAGCGAACTTGTCTGGAAACTCAGTCCCCCTTTAAAAGAAGGGTCTTAGCTTGCATATAATTAGGCTTTTAATCTAATACTGATGGAAATCTCATTACTCTTTGACAACACATATTTAATTATACATTTGAAAGACTGCTTACTAGATCAAAGATGTTAAGCAGCGCCAACAGCAAAGTTGTGTACAACTCTCTTGTTGCACACAGGATATGCAGGAGACAGCAATTCACTGCAGCTTCAGCCAGCCTTGGTCTGGTGCCATATTTGAAGAACACAGCTGAACAACCCAATACGCACAACTTTCTTTTGGCTTTTAGGTTTGGCTTTTAGTAAGACAGATATTTTCACACGTGAATACCAGAATGATGACTGGAAATGGTGACTTCAGGTATATTCTAATAGTTACGATTTTTGGTGTAAAAAGCTTTTTAACTTACTGAGGACCAAAAATGTATGCGAAAAGTAACACAAGATCTAACACAAGGCAGATGACACAGCCAACAAAGCAATGATCCAACAAAAACAAACGGAGTGCAACACCAAATCTCAGGTAACTGGCTCCCAATAGCAGAACTCAAGAAACAAGAGTTGAAAACTTTTCCCTCTGCAGTCGTGTCTTCATAAGGCTGTCCAAATCCATTGCAGCTGTGCATACAGAAGCCCAAAGACAGCCAAAAGGAAATGTTCAAAACATGTATACAAGGATTGCCTCCCTCTACCGGTACTTAGACACCAAGGTAAGACAGCATCCACTCACAACAAAGCCCAAATTCTACAAAATAGAGCCTGAGCTGTTCCATTTGAAAAAATCTTCAGTGAGGGATGGAAACAGAAGATTTAATCATTCAGAATCCAGATGATATAGTAATTAATAGTCCAAATCAAACCATAACATCATCTTCCATCACTAACATAAACATCTTGATCACTGAAGTGAAAGCAAAAGATCATTTAAAAATTTCTTTTTCCCCTTCCATCAACTATCCTTAAAAATATGTTCAGATTTCACTACATTATGACTTGTTTATCAGGACTGTAGTATAGTGTGTATATATATAAATGCAGAAACACATACCCTTCTGAAATTAAATACTGTTCCCAGGTAATGACCCTTTGCAATCCACAGTTTTGCAGTTAATCTATTGCTTCATATATGCAGTGCACATACACACATACAGAGTACTGTTGTTGCAGGTCAACAGATACAACAAAGACAAAGTTTGTAGAAGAAAATCTTATGTTTTATTAGATCGGCTGATACAGTTGAATAAAAACAGAGAAGCCTGCAGGGCAAAAACTGTTTTAGCTCTGAGGAAGCTGTTATCAGTTTGTGTCTTCAAACTTATCAGGCTTTTTTTTGCAACT